>NW_028279052.1:0-68329 GCF_059751315.1 Micrasema longulum
TGTGTGAGTGCACTGATTATATTTATAAATTATAAAAAAGTTTGATGTAGGAAAGAAAACGTTTAAAAAATCGTATAATGGGCTATATTGAAAGGTTATTTGATTATTGATTAAAAGGACATTATTTTTCAAAGCCTTCTTAAAGATAAATATTTCGATATAATTATTTTTAATAGAAATCATCCTACGTAATATGAATTGCCAATAATTCTTTTTAAATCCTTTATGATTAGTACATGTTATTAACTTTAAATCTATTTTTTATTGAAACCGGCGGACATACAAACGTCAGTAAGTGGTTATATACAAATAATTTATAATATTTAGTAAAATGTGTGACCACAAAGTTGATGCTTTAAATATTCATAAATTTTTAATAATTACCTGATCTTGGGATCCTGTGCTGTCTCTGTGACCTTTTTTATGATCCAGCAACATACTAGGAGTGCAGCCCATGTTTAGAGATCACTGAACTTTATATTTCACCGCAGACACAGCATCACTCCAATACAACGCTTGCTAAACACCGACACTTGATCAACAGCTTAATGCACACACACCCTTCACTGAGGTTAAAAAAATTAAAGTTCAATATATATCTAACACCCATAAATAGTTTAATAACATTTTTATATTTATCAAGAACACCGATATAAAAAGCACATTTATTTAACACGAAGCAAAATAAAGTTTTTTAATTAACGATTTTCCTAATTTCAACACGTGAACACACAGTGACTTTGACAGATATGAATCAATGATATTATTTTATTTTTATTAAATTTAAATTAGGAACACTTCTTATTATTTACTAAAAATAAATAAAGCAAGAATATGATTAATATTTTTAATTTAAAAACTGTTTAATTTTCTCATTTACACGTTCATTTTTATTAAATTTTATTTAATATTTAAGCTCTCGATTTAAAAATGATTATTTTTAAGCAAATTCAATTATAAAGGGCTGTACTCTCGAGGAACTCGACAGATTTTTTTATAAAATAAGTCTCGCATTTGTGAATATACGAATTTAGGGAAATGTTCGGCGGATTTTTTTATTTTCATTTTTATTTTAATCTTCCGGAACATTTTACACTATGGAAAAAATATCCTTTAGTACTGTTTTTCACTTCTTATACCCGGTTTAAACATTTTTAACCACAGTGGTGATCGTCGAAGCGGGAGAGAAATCTGAAAAAAAAAATAGGTTAGCATCCAGAAAAACAATTTGAGAAGAACTGAAAATCATTTCAGGCAGTTTAAAAATTTCACAACAGAGAAACATGTTAAAATGCAAATAAGCAAAATAATAAGCAAAATAAAGTAATACTAAAATTTTCCTCACAATTTTACATCGATCGATAAGGTGGTTGATAGGTTTTTTCATAAAGGTTTGAAAAAA
Source organism: Micrasema longulum (assembly GCF_059751315.1). Lineage (NCBI taxonomy): Eukaryota > Metazoa > Arthropoda > Insecta > Trichoptera > Brachycentridae > Micrasema > Micrasema longulum. The sequence goes on from NW_028279052.1 coordinate 1,403, forward strand.
AAGATAAATTTTGATAATCATTGTTCAATAAGTCCACTTATACTCACTACACATTGTCACATACATACATATAATACGCACACACCCATACACATATACACACATTCTCACCCACCTTACATGTACAATAATAACTTCGCCACACTAAAACAAGCACTTAGCATAAATATTATTATGTTATAATAAAAATTATCCTCATAATGTATTTAAGACACATTTAATATATTTACATTTCTACTGACATATTTAAACCATTGTATAAATTCTATAATGTGTTTCGTTTTTATGAGAAAAAAAATAAATGTGTTTAACGATTAATTGCTGACTACTCTGAATCGTTAAGAATATATGCGGTAGCAGAGAATTTTGATGAATAGGTATTTGAACATTGTTTTTTACCGATTCGGTTGTTTTTCTAAGAAAAAGTATCAAAATGAAAGATTCTGTATCGTTACCTTTGTCGTTTTTCAAAAATAGTCAACATATTTGTATACCATGGGTCCGAAGACGGTATATAAAATGGAGCGCTTTTCAGGGTTTTTGGATAATTCTAGTTCCCGAATTAACAATTTTTTTTTAAAAAAAACAACGACAGGGACACTCCAATTGTAAATGTATAGTGTGTAAAAAAATTGTATGTACGAATACCATGAATACTTCATAATTAAATTGTGCTTACGTGGAAGGGCTTAAATTAAAATGTAACTTTAGTACATAAAGATTAAAATGTCACTATCTAAATATTTAAATTGTTCCTTTATCCTTCTTCTTTCCTTTCCATCCCCTCTCCTTTCTTAAAAGTATGGTGTTCATTTTTCTTTATTTATTTTTATTTTGTAAATCTTTTTTTTAAATTTTTGTATGAAATTGTGAGATTCAGTATGTCCATGTATTTATAATTTTCAAAAACTGAACGGTTTGGGTAGGTAGGAAGAAATTGCCTTAAGACAACATGCCCGCCCGTATATGTTTATATATTGAATATGTATATAAAGTGTCAAATAAATTAATAAGGGCATATACCATGCAAACTAAAAAGGGGTTATTTAAACGTATAGTGGTATATATTATAGCAACGAGATACTATTGACAATCGTCTGTTTTGTGAAATAAGAATTGTTTCGATAAAAAAAAAACAATAAAATTGACGTAATACAACTTTGCCTAAAAGTTTTTGTTGAATGACTAAAAAAAAACAAAATCACGAACGCCCTTCTACAAAAACGCTATAGGGAAATATCACGTACTACGAATACCAATAAAAATATATGAAATTGATTTAGAATAATTAATTGTATTTTCAAAATCAATATGGATATTGTGGAGAAATGTTTTCATTTATAACTTTAAAAAAGAAAATATAAAAATATGTCACTAGAAAAACGGCACGTGTTTGGCATTGATAGTTGTGACATGAAGATTCGCGTCGATGTTCTAAAAAAAAATTAATAGTTTGGAACAAAGTTGATAATGAACATGACGTGACGTATTAGGGTCGTGGCCAATGCAATGACCGTTTTTGCGGGAATTAAAAATTACCAATTTAAAAATATCTTTAACGCTACTAATAAGTAGCAAAAATTTATTTTTTACTGGACAGTATTTCAAAGATCCTTAACGACTTGAATGGTAAAAAAAGTTATATTTCCCTATCCAATTTCAAATACATGAAAAAACATATTTTTTATTATTTATTATTCCAGTAAAATGCCTGGACAGTGCAAGCCAAAAGCGTATTTTATTATTCTTTAATCACATTTTGCTTAAATAAGTGAAAAAAAAATGATGGTAGAAGTAAAACTATTTTGTCCATGTTACGCGGCGTCGGATAAATTTTCTGCAATGGTTTAAAATAGGCATATTTTGAATTACCTAGAAATAAGACGCTTCATTTCCTAGGGATAAACAATACGTATTACTTTACGGCTTCTTACTTAATAATAATTTCTGATACCACGAAATCTGGTTAACTGAAAGATTGAACAAAATGTGAGCTCGCGTTCACTTCGATGGTGAGAATTTTGACAACACAGACTATTTTAGTTTATTTTTAGTTTTTCGAGATAAAACGCTGTCTGAGTTTAATATTTCAATTTTTATTCCATATTCAAGCTTGCCATGAGTGTGTCCGAATTTTGTGGACAGGCTGGATTTCCTCCCTGGGGAGTTATTTAGATCTAAATTAGTTGCAACAGAGGGAAAACATTTTTGACAAGGGAATATGGAAGTCTATGAATTTATAGGGCTTATGACCATTCCTTGGCTGGTTTAAGTGGCCACTTTACACACTGTATTTTTTTCCATATTACTTAAATTCTTCCACCTGTTGATTTCAGTTGAAATCCAGTATTTTGTCAACCAACATTTGGACCTTACAATTTTGAAGTGGGTAGAATCTTACCCACTTCAAAAAAGGTTTTTACCATTTTAATTAACAAATTACAACAGGGATGGAGAATACCTTAAATAAGGAAATATGGAAGTCAAGGCATTTACAGGGCTTACGACCTGTCATTGGATGGTTTAAGTGGCCACTTTACACACTGTGTAACATTCATCATTTTGCCTATGTTACATACATATTTCTTCAATTCTTCCATTTGTTGATTTAAGTGAAGTTAAAGAACTAAACCTGTAAAGACATTCATCTGACTGAATTATTTCACATACTAGGCAACGCCTGAAAACAATTTTTCAATTTTTAAACTTCTTCTTGGACCAGTTGGTTTCATTACAATATTTGAGTTTGTCCAAATGTTAGTAGACAAAAGACTGGATTTCACCCCCTCGAGAGTCATTAAGATTAACAAATTTCAACAGGGATGGAGAATACCTTAAAAAAAGTAATATTTACAGGACTTATGACCTGTTATTGGCTGGTTTAAGTGGCCACTTTACACAGTGTGTCATTCACCATTTTGCCTGTGTTACATCCATATTTCTTCAATTCTTCCATTTGTTGATTTTAGCGAAATTCAGTCTTTTGCTTACTATTATTTGGACCAACTCAAATATTGTAATTTACAATTTTTTTCACATATACTCGTTTGTTCAAACATATGTAAAATGGTAAATGTTTCACAGTTTTTAGAGGACGATTAATAGCTTAATGTATTTTTAAGAAGGCAGTATGGGAGTCTGTGCATTTGCAGGACTTATGACCTGTCGTTGGCTTGGTTAATTGGCCACTTTACACAATGTGTAAACATCCACATTTCCTCAACTCTCCCATCTGTTGACTTTTAATAAAAGAACTAAAACTTTTAATTTTTGGGTAAGATAATTCCGGCTGAACCAATTCACATACTAGGCAACGCCTGAAATCAATTTTTCCATTTTAATATTACAATACCAGTTAGTTCAATCAACAATGTTTTAAGCATGATCAAATGTTTGTAGACACGCTGGATATCCTTCCGAGAGAGTTATTTAGATCTAATTTGTTGCAACAGAGAAGAAAAACATCTTTGACGCCAAAATGGAAGTCTTGGCATTTACTGGGCTAATTTATTTATTATTTATTTATTCATTTTACGGAAACAAACAGTCGAAAACGATATAATAACATAAAAAGTTACGGTTTAAGGACAGACCAGCGAAGTTTCTAAATAAAAATCACACATATCAAATTGTGGTACAACAAAAGGGTGTGTTTATGTGTTTTTGTACGAGAGTAAGTGTATAGGTGTATTGTGTGTATGCGGGAGTAAGTTTACAGATGTGTGTAAGTGTGAGCATCATTAAATAGCAAGTGGAATCGTATCGCAGCCAGAAAGAATCAGTCTTAAATTATTTTGAAATAAATTAAGGGGCGTGTTAAATACTCGTATATCAATAGATTTAACCTGTCATTGGCTGGTTTCTTTTTTTTTTGTCAAATAAAAAGAAATATTTGCGTTCTTTTGATTTACCCAAATATTTACTTTTGAGGGCCATTTTCAACGAGTTGTAAATAACTCAGTATTAGAAAATGGAATCAAGTTGGGGTAGAGTGGGATTCGAACCACAGACCTTTGGTCCGTGAGTCCGAGACACTAGCCACAGGACCACAACTCGATTTAAGCGGCCATTTTACACAATGTGTAACATTCACCACTATGCCTATGTTTATACATCTATATTTACACCACTCTGTCATCTGTTACACTTTGTTTTAATTTTTTGTATTTTAAAAAATCTAAAATGTATATAATTGGAGGTTTGTTATTATTAGTTATTACAGGTTTGAATCAGTTAAAAAGGCTGGTTTTGCAACTGCGTGCGTCTACACGAAAATAGACTCGATAAGATAATAAGAACCTCGGGTTAATGATAAAACAACATATGACGAATTCGTGGAGATAAAAATAAAGCTGCTGATATACGAGTAAAATTATATTCTACGCGGTCGGAGGTTCTCCGCCGTAATATAAATTAATATTTAAATAAACATGCACATATTTAATGTTATTTAAAAAATAATTCAGTTCTGTGTGTGAAATAGAACCAGAATCCTGGACCCAGATTACAAAGGGAAGTTAATAGGGTTATCTTAAATTTTCACTAAAGTAAAATCAATTTTCCAAACGAAAATGAGAATATTTGTATCAAATATTGATAACATGTAATTGAAATTTTAAAAATATTCAGATATCCAAATTTCAGAACTGTTAATTCGATTTTACTTTATTGACAATGAGCTGAACCCGGCAATGCTTTGCTATTGCTAGATTTGAATTTTGCTAGAAGGAATTTTGATAAATAGGTGTTCGAATATTGTTTTCCTGTCACTGTCTTGCAGATACCTCCCCAATACTGTGCGAAAAAGACAACTGCATGTCAGACCTTTTGTTAGAAAAATTTTTTTATACGGGTTTGGATGGATCTAGTTCCCATGAAAAACTATATTTTTGAAAACGTAACAATATAGGGTACACGCCAATGGTAAATATCTATAATGTCTAAAAAAGAGCTCTGCGCTGGTTTGGACATGTAGAGCGAATGGACAACAAAAGAACGGCTAAAAATATTTACATTATGCGAATATTCATGGATGCAGAAATAGAAGAAGACTGTGAAAGACATAGCAAGACTAAATCTAACAAATACTTGAAGATGGACATGGTAAAAGTCGGAATAATCGGCGCGCGTGCATTAGAAGATCTATGAATGTAGAGAAAGCGAGATCTGAATGCAAAGATAGATAAATATGGCTTTATATCCTCTCTGCCCACCCTTACGGGGAAACAGCGTGATAATTTGTTTTTTTTGTTATTGAAAAAAAAAAACATTTCTCTAATGCCATAATTCAGAAAGAAAATACGTGAATACGTTTATATGAAGAAAAGCCCGCACGTAAATCGGTCCGGTAGTTATCGAGTTCATCGAGGACAACCGTTCGAACGTTTCCTTTTATATATATATAGATAGATAAAAGATAACTGTTAATTTCTTATCGCAATCCGGGCCCTAAACGTCACAACTCGATGGCTGCTCTCAGGTGAAAACCCTGAATAAGAAAATCGAGTGGAGATACGCCCGCCTCGTAGCGTAGTGGTGACGCGTTTGTCAACCACGCTGGAGGATCTGAGTTTAACTTCTGGAAGGGTGGACGTGAAACATTTTATTCTGAAAGACACATTATTTCTGTGTTCGAATTCGTGAGAATTTTTATCTTAAAAACGACAATGGAAATCGAAACATACCTACTTCTCTATAATTGTTTCCGAGCCGGTGTAGTCTGACGATTAAGGAATTTACTATGTAATCCTGTCTATCAGACGCCACAACAACTTGTACATAGATTTGATATTTTGATACTTATCAGTCTCGTTAAATCAGGGACATCCAGTGTGCCAATCACCACTTTGTAAAAATTGATTGTATCATTAAAATTTCTTAAGTATACAGTAAAATAAGAGTAGGATTACGAATCTTAAGAATTTAATGTCAATCATACATATTTAGAATCGAACCCGAGATCTCTGGCATTTTAGACAAACACGCTGACCATTAGACCAAGAGGCGGACTACATATTTTACACTGACAGAATACTTAAAAGTTGCTCTAAAATATTTAATTTTTTAATCCATCTGAACGCAAAAGGTTACGTAAAAGTTTTAAAAAAATCAGTACACATTTATTTATTTATAGATACGCCCAATGGGCATTTTTAAGAACACATTTATACATAGAAAATTATTATAAAGAAAAGTTGAAAGACACAATAGTATATCGTAGACTTTGTGGGAGTGGAAGCGGGAGAGATGTGTTTATAATTGAATTTGATTAGTTATATGGTTATCGGTATGAAAATCATAATTAGTTCTATGGTAATCGGTATGAAAACCATAGTTAGTTCTTTGGTTATCGGTATGAAAACCATAGTTAGTTCTTTGGTTATCGGTATGAAAACCATAGTTAGTTCTATGGTTATCGGTATGAAAACCATACTTAGTTCTATGGTTATCGGTAAAAGAGTAAGTTTAGTCTTTGGTTTCTAGTTGGGATATTTAATTTTATTTAGCTCAGTGGTTCAGGCGCATCAAAGAGTGTGTTGAGAATTTTAAATAGGACTAGAAGGTTGGATTTATTTCTATGGTCTTGAAGATAAGATATATTTAAGCTAATTTCTAACTCATTATACGTATATTGGTCTCTGGATAAGCCCAAACTCCAGCCTATCTTTCTCACAAACCGATGTTGAACTGATTATATTATTTTAAATGACTTAAGGCATAATTATAAAGAACTTGCCCGCCACATAAGTCTCCTTGGCGGAGCCCACATACGGAAAAATTGCTCGGAAAAGCTGCCTTAAAATATTTCTGCTAAATGACGATAAATCAGAAGTACATAATATGCACTTTATTGGATTAAGAAAAGAGGGAAATGAATTCTTCACTGACTGGGATTAAGCTGATTAAGCATGATCAATACGCCGAAAGAATTACGAAACGTTTTTAAAGCCTTGAAATTATTTTTGAAAACCACCAGATCTGTAATTTTATCAATTTTAATTTTTTAAATTTAAAAACTTCAGTATATCATAAACACATTTCATTTTTTTTTCATAAGTAATTGTTTGATTTAGCCACCTTTAGCGCGGATTAAAGCATCGAGTCTGTCCAAAAAGGCTTCACACGCTGCACAAAATGGTATTTTGTCCTATTCTCGTCGAAGAGCAATCTTTAAGGCGTCGACCGTCTCATATTTTTAGCTAATATTTTGACCTCTAGAATGGACCATATGAAAAAATCCATTGGGTTTAAATCCAGGGAATATGGAGGACATTGTTGTGATGAAATGAAGCTGAAAACTTTTTCTTGTAAAAAACTTTGGGTTTCACGGGCTTTGTGAGATGGTGCCGAGTCTTGTTAAAACGTCTAATGGTTTCTACTGACGTTTACACGTGCTCAAAATAACAACGCATCATTTAAAATCTTTTTACGGTAGATTCGCTGATTTAACTTTACGCCCCATTCAATGACAACGAGTGGTGAGGTCCTTAGGCAGTTACCGCGGCCCAAACCATCACTGATAAAGGCGCTTGCTTTTGCAGAGCAATACGCTGGTCTAAATTGTCTTTTAATTTGCACTGCTACCATACACGATCGTTTTGTTTGTTTACATATTGCTGAACCGTAAAAAAAAATTCATCAGGAAAGTTCAAAATTTTTAGCTCGTCACCAACATGCAAGTGTTTTGAAACCTTCGCTTTTACTAGGCAAACTGCCTTTTGTGCAAGCGTTAAATCTTGCACTTTTTGTAATTGTTAGGGCTTCCAAATGACTTTTTTGGAATACATTTTCCCAGATTAGAGAAAGGCTGTTGTCATGCCTTTTTTTAAGAGAAACGGCTACAGGGTGAAATACGGATATTATATATAGATATCAGCCCTTTAAAGGTAAACCATACCTGTCTGACGATGTTGCAAAAGCGATAAAACTATGGAAGAATGTTTTTGTCAAAACTGTCGTCTATCAATCGTAATAAAATTTCTGTAAGACAAAAAATGGCAGAAAACAATAATTAATGCTTCAATTTATACAAAATATATTAAATACAGTATATAACAGGGAATATGTATTTTTAAAAACGTCTGTTTCTATTCAATCTAAATATATATAAAAGAATTATACAAAAGTGCTTACTCGAAAAACATTTTTAAGGGAATTGAACGAAGTTTTTCTACTTTTCATTGCATGGCAACAAAGCATAAAAATGTACGCGATCCTTCTTGGAATTTTTATACCAGTAAGATCTCCACAGGCCTTTTACAAATATTTTTTACATGTTTTTGTGTATCTGAATTCGTAAAATGGTTTAATAGGTTTTGTTGGAAAATTCATTTTGTATTTATGATAAAAGAAACATAAAACAGACATCTACGTAGATTTATAGAGCACATTATTTACTATTTACTTAAATTTATAAAGAAATATATGAATCAAATACCTTGAGTATCTTTCATAGAACATTAACTGTTAATTTGATGCTCCCTCCACAGGACACACCAAAAACAAAGTTTAGAAAATTTTAGGCTCAGTTTAAAAAATGCTGCGTTTTGGTTTAATTAAACACTATTTAAATTTAATCGACAATGTTTTAAGGAAGTCCAAATGGTTGTAAACAAGGCTGGATTCTTCCACAAAGGGAGTTACAAAGATTGAAATTTGTTCAAGATTGATTGTAAAATCTCTTGGTGGAAATTCATTGCAATTTATTATAGAGATAAAAGACGAGTGATCAGAGTAAAAATAATTTAATTTAACAACAGTCATACAATTTTGAATACTCTATCCTACTGTTTTTGTATAAATACGTTAAATTTAAAAAAAAAAGATACCAGTCTCAAAGATGTAGCGAATCAATGAAACAGTGAATGGGTTAACCCAATTGTATCAAAAAAACAGTACTGCAGAACAGCGCATAATTTTTGATTAGCTAAGATACTTTTCGGAGGAAGGCAATTGAAAAAAAACTAGTTTGTTTTCCATACCTAATATAGACACATTTTTCAATTACTTTTTAACAATAATTATAAAGCACTAAAGAGGTATTTCTTTTAATTTTTCATTTAAACGTGTTAATTATAATTTTCGCGAGATCATAAATTACCTTAGAACGACGCAATTTAATGTTTGTCCTGTGAGGTAATTTTTAGTTTGGGGAACAACCAGGGAACCCTCAGTTTTAAATTTTGTGTTGTGAGTGTGGGAAACTTTTTTTTATATTCCAGATCAAATAGGTGATCAACAACCTTCTCACAAACTTGTTTTACTGGCAGGACATCGCAAAATTTAAAATATGCGCTCTCGCCCCTATGTTTTGCCAGAGCTGGTATTCTGAATGGAATTGCGCTTGAAGAGATCGCTCTGTTAGCGTGCATTTAATACGTAAATCGCTTTAAAAATGTGTTTTCTACCCACGCTCTTGCATTTAGAATACCACCCCAGGTAGATTATGCAAGTTGGTATTAAAAGTCTCACCTGGATGTCATAAATTTTACCCAGATGAGACTGAAAAGACCAAACACGCACTTCGTAAGATGTAATCATATCTTAATGTTCTATTTACCGTATTCTTCGGACCATAAGACACACTTTTTGATTCGTCCAAAACATGTTTTTTTTTTCAAAAATTTCATTGATAAATTTTGGGTGCGTCTTATGGTTCGATGCGTCTTATCGTATTCAAAATGCAGTAAAAATGACTCATTTTTATTTCTGTAATTCTTAAGTGGAAATTTAGTGCAACTATAATTGACGACTATATTCCATTCGTAAAAATGTTTTAACTCTATTTTGCAATAATTTTTAAGGTTTTTTGCTTAGAAGCCATTTTTAGAAATAATTTTATAAATTTATGTCTTAAGTTAGCATCCCAGAATCCCCTATTTCCACGGTAAGATTTTTTAAATTATAAAAAAAATGTATATATTAAAGGTATAAATACACGCACATACATGGATCTGTCATTGAGTCAATTAAATGTTGCCGTACACCATTCTGCCTATGTTTTATTACCGGTATTTCTTGAAATCTTCCATTTGGATCTTTTGTAAAGTAAAAGAGTTTTTTTTGTATATATTTCTATTTAAGAAGGTAAACATGAACAGAAATAAAAAAGGAAAAATAATAAAACCAACTAAACCGCGAAACCGGCTTGTCAGCGGGTTTTTTATTTTTCCTTTACAAAGAAACAAGTTTAAGAAATTATATAAATTTTAAAAGTGATATAAACAGTATTAAAAACTAAAAGCATACTTAAATATTTTTCCTTATGAGTTTTGTCAACCTTTTCTTTTAAGATCTGCTTAGGAATCTTATTGAAAATTTTAGGAATTGTAGAATGAAGTGTTCTTTGGACATACATGTTTAAAAACCACGGAACCGACAAGCCTTCTCGTTGTGCTGGCCTTGTATTATGTATATGTATTTATCTTTTCTGAAACTATTATTGATGTGGGTGAGATTCAATCGAATAATTTAATATATTAAGAAACACCGGACTTGTCCACACGTGACTTATTTTTATGAAAATACTTAAAACAGCTGTATTAGACAAATTTTTTTGATCGAGTTTTTATTATTTAAACAAATAAATCAATCTAGAGGCCATTTCCTTAAATGTGTAGACGTGAATAACTTTCTGGAAAATTAATTAATCGAGTTGTGGTTAAGTGGGATTAGGACCCTGGGACCCTTGATCAGCGAGTCCTCAATTCTACTACGGGACTACAACCTGGTTATAAAACATTGAAACTGAAATTCCTAAAAAAATCGCCGAAATTACGTATTTTCACAAATGGACATTAAAACGTTAAAAAAAATATATATTTAGAGCGGATTTATATTATTTTAAAAATAATGTACAAAAAACTAGTTTTCATTTATAACTTTAAGGTTTAAAAACGAGTACACACAAAATAACTCGCAGTTAGCGTCATGTCATTTAAACAAGTCACACGCCGTTCCCGCCGAGTGCTTTTCTAAAAAAAAGTTGCGAACAAGTACGGCGCGGTAACGTAATACGTGCGTTTGTCAAAGTGCGCGAAAAGTCTCGTTTTCAGATAGTAAAAAATATACATATTTTAAACTTTTATTAAAAATCATCCGACGTCGCATGGAACAAACAATAATACCGTTATTATTGTAATTTAAAAATAATTTTAAAAAAATGTTCAATGACAGACTTCGGGGGTATTTTTATTTTCGAGAGCCATCAACGGCTTAAATTTTTCCCCAACAAAAATGAACATCACTTGAATGTCGTATTTTCTCATATAAAATATAATTTTATGGCTGTTAGAAGGTTTCTACTTCTATTTTTAAATATTTTAAATGTAAAATTGACGGAGTAAGATTTTATTAAAAACATGTCCGTCTCCCACGCCGCAACCTGTATTATTTTTTGTTTTAAAGATGAATTCTAGAATTATTCTCGTGACTTTATTAGATAACGGAAAGCAGAAGTAACTTATATAATCGAGCCAATATTATGCACGTCCATATGTACATCGTGCCTATGTATCTGTGTTTATAATTCGAATCATGACAGCGGCAAGGTTTGTTTATGATTTAAATTGAATGATGATTGATTAAATAAAACGAGGTTACAACCTCAGATAGACATATACGGCATTTTATATACATAATCTATTTTACCTGGCAATAGTGCACATGTTTTCAATTATCGTTCGATTAAAATATCGCTATAAAATCGAATAACTATGTGCAAAAATTGTATTGCAAATTACATAACATAAACAAAGCTTAATTTCAAGCCGCATCGTCTCGGTTTCGATTCCTGATATGATATATTTTATTATAAAAAATAATATACGTTCTTTGGTTATCACGTATTCCGCAATGGTAAATCCCGTACCGAGGAATACATTTTACAGGTGTTTTTTGACTTTATTATTTTCTTTTCATATATATTATGTTTGTATATGTAGGTACAATATAAATCAGTAGAGTTTTTTTTAATTTTCATGCTTTTAGACAATAAAACTATATAATACAATAAAGTAACGGTTCTATAATTTAAAAAGGTATTTTAACACTAGAATATTTCATAGTACATTGGACTAGCATCGGAAGCGTAAGACTTATCATTTTGCTTTCATGTAACAAAAAAAATATTGAGATACCCTATGGTTAGTGTACCAATCCAGTGCTCTGTGCACCACAGAGAAAGGAAAAAAAATATAAGCATTCAAAATCACTCAAATATTGTGGTATTTTTCTTACTGCCAAATAATGTTAAATTATGCCTTCAATAATGGCTGAGAAAAAATAAAATATTTTAAATATTTTAATTCAATCCCTTTTTTATGGAATGATATTTCTTTTTTTTTGTTAGAAATAATATTTTGGTTGTAAACATTTAATATCTACAGTACATATTAAGCTAAATTTTAATGTTCATTCTGGGTGTCGTAAAATTAAAATATAAAATTTCGTCTAAAATTACTTTTCGACGCCCATGTTGACAGCATCATAAAAAAGTCACCGCGTGCGCTTGGCTTTGTTATGCGTAGGTCTACGTCGTTCACCATGGCAAAGACACTCAAAATCCTTTACTGTACATTGGTGCAAAGCAACTTGGAGTATTCATCACAAATTTGAAATTCTATTTACAATGTGCATATATCACGCATTGAAAAATATACAAAAAAAATCGTTAAGTACACGTGTTTCCGATTGAAACTTGAGTTTAAATCCGACCAATACATTAAAATATATAAAAAAACATTACCTTTGCCTCTGCAAAAACGTTGCAAAATAGCCGATATAATTTATCTGTTAAAAATTGCTTCTGGTTCAATTGACTGTCCTGAACTACTATGCAAACTCTTATATTAATGTTCTTACAAAAGTTCTTGGGAATAACCTTTTACTTCATATTGCTCTTGTTTTATCTAATTGTATTATTTTTAGTTATTTATAAACTTATTTTGGAAAAAATATGTTGTTTTATAAAAATATAAAATACAAGAAAAAGTGCATACATCTAGTCAAAGTTTTTTACAAATATAAAGAGAGAAAATGTTACACAGTAAAGAGAAAATATAATATATTGCATGATAAAAATGAGCAAGAGCGGGCATTTTGGTAATAGATTTTTAACTCACCTTTAAAAAATAGTTTAATAATTTAGTTTTTTTTAATTTTTTTTTTATTAATATCCCTACAGAGATGAGGTAGAATTTTTTCAAATTCAGGATTATGGATATTCGAGCGTTTACAGGGCTTATGACCTGTCATTGGCTGGGTTAAGTGGCCACTTTACGTACTACAACATTCCCCATTCCGCTTATTAGCGAATACCGACACAGGTAACATTTTTGATTTTTGTATATATGTTATTAAATGAGAAACCATTCACAAGCGTGTTGGAGCGCCATCTATTGTAATAGTAAAGTGGCCACTTAACCCAGCCAATGACAGGTCATAAGCCCTGTAAACGCTCGAATATCTATAATCCTGAATTTGAAAAAATTCTACCTCATCTCTGTAGGGATATTAATAAAAATATATACCTACTCCCCCTTGGGAGAAATCCAGATTTTGTGTATGTACAAAATACACGTACCAAAAATAATGTTGTGTAATAAGATCTGGTCAAAATATAAGTAAAAATAAATTGCAGAGTCATCTGCAGGCGATTACTAGTACTTAATTTAACTCGGAAGAGTCTTAAATACATAAAAATAAAGTAATATGCTAATTAAAAATACTTAACTTCAATATCAATACATAGATGGCGCTCCAACACGCTTGTGAATGGTTTCTCATTTAATAACATATATACAAAAATCAAAAATGTTACCTGTGTCGATATTCGCTAATAAGCGGAATGGGAAATGTTGGAGTACGTAAAGTGGCCACTTAACCCAGCCAATGACAGGTCATAAGCCCTGTAAACGCTCGAATATCCATAATCCTGAATTTGAAAAAATTCTACCTCTTCTCTGTAGGGATATTAATAAAAAATATATACCTACTCCCCCTTGGGAGAAATCCAGATTTGTGTATGTACAAAATACACGTACCAAAAATAATGTTGTGTAATAATTTAGTTTTATGAACAATGGAATAGAATTTAAAAGGACTTAAATACACAATATATGAAAATTTCTTCCGGGGAAATGAAATAATATTAAGCAAAATTATGTACATACCATAAAAGCACGGCAAAAATAAAAAGCAAAAAGTTGAGAAATGTGTCAAAAACAAATCATCAAACATTGATTGAAACAACTAAGATACATATAAATCTATGCAAAATTAATATTAAATATATAATGAAAAAGATATAATAACTTTATATCCGAACGATATTCTTTATAAGAAGGAAAATGAGAAATGAGATAATTGGGGTTACAAGGTAAACTATGGGATAAGCGGTGATTAAAAATGAGACATATATGTCGTGTAGTAAACATATGATAAATATAGCTGTTGGTTATCCGAATAAAGAATTTCGTACATTCAAAAGCATTCATTACCTGCCCAGAAACGGAAAAAATTTAAGAAATAATTATTTTAACATATTACAATAGAGATGAAAAACATTTAAGAGAAGGTAATATAGAAGTCTAGGCATCTACAGGGCTTATGACCTGTCAATGGCTGGTTTAAGTGGCCACTTTACACACTGTGTAACAATCACCATTTTGCCTATATTTGAACATATATATTTCTTCAATTCTTTTTTCTGTTGATGTTTGTGAAGTTAAAGAGCTGAAACCTTTATTTATGCGGGTGAGATTCATCTAATTGAATTATTTCACCTACATACTAGGCAACGCCTGAAAATGTTATTTTTTCAATTTCTTTATTTCTTTATAGACCAGGTGGATTTATCAACAATACTTTGAGTTTTTTCAATTTTTTGTAGACTCTTCAGCTCCCCAGGGAGTTGAATCCAGTCCTTGTCTACACAAATTTGGACAAACTCAAAATATTGTCAAATAATAATTTATTTAAATACATTAGTTGCACTTTGTTTGAGACATAAAGCCCAACTCCATGGGACTAAAAGTCCTGTGTTGAGTTGGGAGGATCAATTAATTGATACATACATACGAGTATATCACCATAGATATAGTATCAGAAACACAAAAAATAATTTAAAAAAACATATATATGGCTCACCAATATGGTAAACA
The DNA here is from genome assembly GCF_059751315.1 of Micrasema longulum. NCBI lineage: Eukaryota > Metazoa > Arthropoda > Insecta > Trichoptera > Brachycentridae > Micrasema > Micrasema longulum. The sequence goes on from NW_028279052.1 coordinate 16,564, forward strand.
GTAAACTCAAACATTAAAAAAATCATCAAAGAGTTTCTTACTCAAATCCCTCTCACTAAAGAAAATCCAGTCCTCAACTCCTTTATGAAATAATATCTTTAAAAGAACGTGTTAATAATTTTACTAATATACAGTAGTTATTTTTTCAATTTTTCTCTCATGGTAAGTATAACTATTTTTGTAGAACATAAACAGGATTTCATTTAAATTATTTATTGACAATTCTTGATGGAATTCCATTGTAATGATGTAATAACTTATATTTCCATATAAGTTATTAATTTAAAAAATACTTGGTACACTTTCACTTATTTATTTTGACCAATTAGCGCTTTAACCCTCTAATGGGCATCTTCAGACAGGTGAATATTATACAGTGTAAGGGTAATTTATATAAAACTAAATATTATTTTAAGTGTAGGTACATTTAAAAATAAGTTGAAAAAGATACAATACGCAATATTGCCTAAATACTAAAGATGCCCATTAGAGGGTGAAAGTGCTAATTGGTCAAAATAAATAAGTGGAAGTGTACCAAGTATTTTGTAAATTAATAACTTATATGGAAATATAAGTTATTACAAACAGGATTGTTTTTTTTTAATACAGTTTTATGTTTATTTATTTAAGACTTTATATACATTTAAAAGCGGGCATGTTGCCTTAAGACAATTTCTTCTTTCTTACCCAAATCGTCCATGAGAACATAAGAAGTATAGGGACATTTATATATGTTAATAATCTTATAAGTTTTAACAAAATTTGAAAAAATAAATAAACTAAAAATATACACTTTACTATGAATCGAGCGATGGGAAGAAAATACGAAGGAGACACTCAAATATTCAGATGGTGAGATTTCAATCTTGATTTAATTGTAAAGAAGTAAGGGGTTTCTTCGACATTAGTGGGTAGATTATTCCACAATCGAGCAACCAGAGGTGTATAAGAGAGGGCAAAAAAAAATAAAGCGGTGAATGGGTATTAAAATTATTCTCTCGTTACTAGAATGCAGAGAGAGTCCATGTTATGATAAAGGTTGGAAGAGCTCTCTCAGATAAACAGGCAAAGTGGGATTATTCAAAATATTGAAAATGTATGTTTTTATCATATTGTTTGTATAGCCTTAGTTAAAAATATCAAATTTAGAAAAAACGGTTCTAGTACTTTCTAACAAAACAAATTTTAAGAAGCATTATTAACGTTTATTGTTTTGTTTTATTAAGCGTTTGTCTAAAGAATCTCATTTAAAAGAAGTTTTCGAAGAAATAAGAACAGAATTTCAATTGTTTTTATTTCCCCACGCATTTTTGCACGATTCTTCCCAGAACTGTCTCGAGCAGTGGTATTCAACTGGTAGTTCGAGGGCGTTTTGTAGCTCACGACCTATATTTTAGGCGCCCGCAAACAAAAAGATGGACGGAAGAATACTTAATATCGAAATTCAAAGTTTATGTTGTAATATTAGACATTTGATAATACATGTGTTTTATCGATAAAGCGAAAATCGAGTTGAAAATAATTACACTCCAATTTGATATCGCACTTAAAAGTACTGTCAACGAAAACGATGCAGTTTTTAAGGTCATGGACCCAATCAAAAATAAAAACATATTCAACTGTGCACTAATTGTCAAAGCGTTTTTTGGGTCAAACTATTTATGTGAACAGGCTTTCTCCCAGTTGAAAATAATAAAAAATAAATACAAAAACACGTTGACGGACGACCATGTAAAAAACAACATATTTTTGGCATGCACATCAGAGCGACCGAATTTTAGGAAGTTATCCGAAAATGTAAATAGTCAAATATCACATTAAATGTATTTTTTCTGTTTATAAAACGATTGTGCTTTATTATGAAGTTTATTTTATTTTACCTAACTGTATTAATTTATTTTACTCATAAAATTGAGTATATTCATAAATATCAGTTTATTTTATTTATTTATTTATTTTATTTTTTTATTATTATTTTACATATTTATTACAGCAATATACAAGTAATTATTTATAAAACAAATTAATTCAGTAGTAACAGTAAGCATACATATTTTTTATTTTTGCTGTTGGTTCATCTAAACTGCCTAACTAGGGATAGCTTCCCCGTTCTAAGGCAGTAAATTATGTATTTTACAATGATATTTAAAAGTATTTACAGTTTTATCATAATGTGTGCTTTTTCAGTCTTAAAGGTAAACAATGAATATCCAGAGAAAACATAAATAATACCAAAATCTCTATATCCTAAGTCCCAAGTCATTACTATTAAAACAAGCAACCAGCTTACGTCCTTCTACATACAGTTAGTAGAATACATAATGTAAGAAGAGTAAAACGAGCCTTGAGCAGTTAAGATTTAAGTTAAACTGGGCGGTGCCCGCGAAGGTGGCAATGGTTTCAAAGTAGCCCTCGGTGCGAATTCGGTTGGACCCCACTGGTCTAGAGTCTAGACCCAGACAATAGACCTCCACCCGGTTTCGCCCTTAGCCATACTTTGTTGCTTGGAGACCGACCCAATTCGCAAACCGCGTATTCAAGATAATCCCACGGGAGAACTGAGAATCCAAAGTTCCCCTATTCTTCATTTCCTTTCCTTTTCTTTTTTTCTTATTTATTTGAATAACCAACACCTCCAATTATTATATTTGAAAAATAAAACAAATAAGCCAATTACAGGTTTTCACAAGTATTATAATAGTATGTCGGCCTCGTGGTGTAATGGGCAGCGCATTTGCCTACCATGCAAGAGGTCTCAGGTTCGGTTCCCGATATGGTTGATATTCAATTCAATTAAAATATTTATTCTATTAATTTATTCAAAATAATGTTTACAAAACAAACTAAAATTAATAAAGACGTACATATTATAAAAATACAAAAAATACATAAAAATACTCTTGTCAAAGTAGTAGAAGAATCCTACTCCGGAAAACCCCTTCGGATACATGGAACAGATTAACATCCAGAAGAGCGATGTTGTTCAGCATAGCGGTAGCCCTTCCAACAGGCATAACCATCGGCAGGTTAGTCCTGTATATCGGAATATGAAACAATCTATGCTGACGGTATCTTAGGTAACTATTAGGAACATACAAACCAATGATCATCATATTCTCAGGATTATCGACAATACCGCGGAACAATCGATAAAAATGTGTTGTCAAATACACATTAATATTTGTTGATAAACGTGTTTTTGCCGTGTACCCTTCAATTGGTATTATAATTTGTGTTTGTTGAGTAAGCAACTATATGTACCTTTAATCTCCAGATATATCTGGTTCTTCATCAATAATAGTTTACTTTGTATCAGTTCAAATACCGGACTATTAAAATATGATTTTATTTTTTAAATCTTCAAATGCTTATAATTTTCAATTTTTCAATTTCATTTATTCATATTTATTACATAATGGAATATCTGCATACAAAAATAAATAATGAAAATAAAAGGGCCAAATTAGGTTTATTTAATAATAACACATATTTATACCCGGAGAATAATATGTTTAAAAAGTAACAGAATCTTGTAACGAAAAACTCCCTCAGAGACGTGAAAAATATCAGTGTCCAAAGTAATCTTGTTCAACATAGAGATAGCCCTTCCAACAAGCATAACCATCGGCATGTTGGTCCTGTATATAGGATTGTGAAACCGTCTATGCTGACGCTGTCTAAGGTAATTATCCGGAACATAAAAGCTAATGCTCCGCATAATTTCAGGGTTGTCAATAATACCGCGCAACAATCGAAAGAAGTGCGTAGTTAAATACACATTCCTTCTGGTGTTCAAATTGCTGTAACCAAACATACCCTGGAGGAGCTCAGTGGAATAAAGCCATTGATAATATCCACACTCCTTCATGTAGAGAAACCGAAGAAATTTCTATTGAATCCTCTCCACCATAAGAGAGTACTTCAACTCATATGGTTCCCAAATCATCGAGCAACTCTCGAGTCTACTTTGCACCAACGAGTTATAAAGAACTCACAGTACCCGTGTATTACCAAAAACCCCGGCAGTACGCAAGACAAATCCTAAAATCTTCAACAAACTACTACAAACCGTTTCGATCTGATCATGAAATGTCAAGGAACTCACAAAAGTGCTGCCTAGATCTTTAAATTAATAAATCGTCGTTCGGCATGCAATACCGCAAATTCGTCATTTTTTTCAAAAGTTACTTTTTAATACCATTCGATTCGTTATCTTTTTCTCCACAAATGTGCATACCCAGAATGTCCGACATTTGTATAAATCGTCATTTTTAAGGGCAAAATGTAACACCGCGTATGTTGTCTGCAATGCAACACCGCGAATGTGTCATGGCGGCCATAGTGTATTTTTGACAGCACACCGAACGTACGCCTCGCAGCTTAAGGTGAGCATTTTTTTCATTTTAAATTGTGTGTAGGTCTCCAATTTAACAGTAATTAAAAATAAATAGTAATTATGATGAAATGGACAATGCTTAACATAATTTTAACGAGCTTTCAAAGAAGTTGTGTAATATAGCTTTGTCGGGGGTAAGTTTTCCTAAAAATGACAGTATATCTACCTATTAAATAATATTTAAATTTCTGTTATGTCTATTCACTTTCATATTTATAATAAATAAACAAAAATAGAACAAGAAGATATTACAGTCCCTTCACGTTTTGTTACCCTACTATTTTCAATAATATATTTAAATACCCGTTTTAATATGGACCCGAACATAAATTGTATTGGCGTTGGCGTGAATAGAAATGGCAGAATGGGTTGAAAGTGTGTTGTGGTATTTAAAGGGTATGAAATCAAATATACCTTTAAGTTATTTACAAACTACTCTATTTTTTACGCGATCCTAAGAAACCATTAGATAATCTTATTTTGGGATTTCTATAAATATTCATCTAATATTTCATTTATGTACAGTACCAAACTACCGTATTAATAATCCCTCTGATTTAAAAAAGGTTTTATGTTAAAAAAAAAAAGATTATTTTAGTAGTTTTTCTAGGTGACATGTTTACGTAAAAAAAAACGAAAATTTTTCTTGGAATTGTACGTACAGTTAATATCATTTGAAATATAAATGTTTTGCTTCATTTTCAGTGCCGACAAAACCGGCGTTTATTGCAGTTTTGAAAAGCCCTTTTCTTACGATTATAAAGCAAAAGATTTTTTCAACTTTTTAATTTTTATAAACCATTTAATGGTTCATTTTTTACACAATATTTCAGCGTGATCATTGTATGGAACCACTGTGTATAATATGTACATGTATATTTTTTATGCTTTTTTTTCGTTTATCTACTGTATATTATTATTTGAAATATTTATTTCTACACATTGTGTATGTTTTGTATAGTAAAAGGCACTACGTGCCGTGTGTATGTATAAATAAATAAATATGGCACATAAGGTAAATACATTTATGACTCCTATCTAAATTATAATTGGTGGAATCTCATTGGATAATATGACTTGTTCTGAAACAGTTAGTAACTAATTACTTAGTCATTTTTTTTGGCATATGTATACTATTAATATTTTTTTAAGTTCAAAGATTAACAAATTATACAGTCAATTTACTATACCGGATGTTTTAAGCGTTTTGTAAGTTGTTTTTTTTATATTTGAAGCACTAACTTTATATTCGATGACTTAAAAACAGTAATTTTTCGGAGTTTGCAGAACATGTTCTTACAAATAATTACTCATTCAACTTTGAAGATGGTATTGAAATTTTACACATAAAAGAAAATACACTCAATAACTTATAAATATTATAAATTAGAAAGGCTGTTAATAACATTCGAAATATTATTCATAATCAAATAAATTAAAGTAATAGTCCCGTTTTGAATATGTTCCCTCTCCCTAAATCCACACATAAACCGCAAGTTTCCACCCCTCTCTTCTCCCTTAGCCACACCTACTCTACCCTCACTGTGTAAATTTTAAATCGTCTTAGTTTGTAATTAACCCAGAAGAAGGCAAAGTATTTTGCCAAAACTATTTGGTTATTAAATTATTAAAAATAAAGTGATTCAATTTTTGACTACATCTAATAAAAATTTTAGGAAATAAATGTTGGCACATAAAAACATATTTTAGACATATATATTAAGAAAAAATATGCGCGGGTGGACTGCATTCGAGCCAATCCCAATCAATCGAGCGTTAATAATTATTAGATCGATACCTACTTAAATTGGGTAACTCGATTTTTTGCCTTATTGTGATTTTTTTCCTATTTGTCAAATTTACGTGCCATAACATACTTTTGAATGTCACCTTCAATAAATATAAGTTTGCATTTTATGTTTCTTTTTTCCGTTCTGTAAAGTGAAAATCTAGTTCGCATGGACTGGCACTTGAAGCAAAAGACTCTTACTTTTGTGTATATAAAAATGATCGCCAATACGCTGCAATCGGACTATCATTGCAGCACCTGATGCATTATCATGCGATTTGCGATTAAAAGAACGTTGATGATGAAAGTTATCATCATATAATTGGAGCAAATTTGCAAAATAAAGTATCGTTATTTAAAATTAATATCCCGATAAATACTCGTACCTTAGTGTTGTTTACATGAGAGTTATTTATAAAACATCTTAAGTCGTTGACTCTGAGTTCTGTTCTGTATTGCACATTCGATCACCTCAAAATAAACGCTTCGCCATCCACGCAGACCAAAATACTCTACTGAAAAGATAATTGAGCAATGTCAGAAGTTCTCAACAACATTTTTACCTTCAATTAGTAGAAAAATTGAAGCTGATACTCAAAACTAGCTTTTGTGTAATGGCAGTTCTTTCAAATGGGTGCGAAACTTGGCACCTTACCAAAACTCAAACACCACACCTGAGTTTTGAGAGTAAGTGCTTGAAGAGAATATTAGGCATAAGTTGGTTCGATTTCACAACTAAAATTGAAGTCCGAAAACAGATGCAGCAGCCTCTTAAAACTAGTGTTTAGAGGATGCGCAGGAGGTGAACCTGGCTTAGACACGTGCTACTCAAGCCTCGGGATAACCTAAGCCCACGTTGCCTCTCTTTTGATGTGGGAGGAGGCGAGAGGGCTGGCTGGCGATAGTGTCTCCTGGAGGCGTCTAGTGATGTTCACATGCTCCAGTACCTTCATAAATTGAAACAATGTATCAGGTGGATAAGTAGGGGGACAATGCAGCAGCACTCTTAAGTCTAATTTTTTGTACGTTTATTTGGGGGTTCATGATAGACGCAACGCAACCTCCCCAGCCCACTATACCATAGGTTGCCACTGACTGGTGAAAAGCAAAATTTACTGTCCTGAGAGTGCCAATGTCCAATATGTTCCTAAGTGAGCAGAATACATGACACAATTTTCTTAATCTGGAAACCAGCGATTGGACCTGAACCTCCTATCGTAGATTTTTGGCAATAATTATTCCCAGATATTTAATGTACTCAACTGGTTTTAAAATCTGGCATATATAATATGTTTCTCACACGGTTTTCGACGATATTCGAAGCACGTGCGGTACGCAAAATACTATAAAACGGGGAAGAAAACTATGACGGTACCAGAATGAACATGTCAACAGAATGGCGCAGGGCAGACTTCCACGTATCGCACTTCAAGGGAACCCCGAAGGAAGAAGACTCCCAGGCGGACCCCCGAAGAGGTGGTACGATAGCTGGCAGACAGCGTCCCGAGAGGAAACAGTGGCACAAAAAGATCAACAAGATGTATTTAAGTACTTACTCAATAATAGTAATGTCGCTTTTTGGACAAAATTGGTTTACGAAAATTAAACCCAAAACTTACCCTAAAAGAAAGCCAATATTCGTGTTTGATATCAGACGTAATCTATCCAGACGTGATTGTGTAGAAAAACTTTTATTTGGGATAAAAACCTAAAACTTTCATCTGTGATTTTAAAATGGATTCATTTATAAATATTTACGAGTCAATATTTTTTTTACATTTGAAAATGAAATTGTGCAACCCTTTGTAGGGTTAAACCATTTCATTTTGCAAACAAAGGGTTTCTGATAATTAAATTGTCTGCTTCGCACGACCACCTCGTTAAAAATCCACCTTTTTTATAAATTGATCAAAAGTAGAATGATCGATTCATACAAAGATTAAATTTTTAAAATAAAATTTATAAAATTTATAAATAAAATAAATTAAATTTTTAAATCGAATGCAATCATTATTTATTTATTGCCATTAATTAATGTTATTTTAGTTACGGTTTCCCGTATGATGAATCGTTTTGTTAAGTGCTTTTTTATTATGTAAAGTGTAGAATAAACACAATATGTTTATTATACAATACAGTAATTAATTTTCAACTAAAAATTTTAAAATATGTTTTACTTCCATAAAAATACATTTGTTTACCGTGCACATTAATGAAATCAATCATATTCCGAAATAAAGAAAAGATTTCCACTTTTTTTGATTTCTTAATCCTGTCTTGATCTGAAATTTCTAAAACTAGTCATATGTGGTGTGGAGTAAATTTATGTATGGCTGCAAGATGTGTATGGTTTAGAACTCTTGATATAAAAGAGGCTGGGAGAATAAGGAGAGACCACAAATGTGGTACGAGACCAAATTAGTTCAGATCTGCACTTGTAAACACCATATCAAAAAGACGTGCAAATCGAATCGACTAAATTTGAATACCGAAAATATCCTGCATCCTAATTTAAAAGAGCCGGTAGGGGTCACGAACCATAGAAAACGATACTCGCCGAGAATACCTAGATCAATTTTTTATTATTTTAGAATTCAACATTCCCCTTATGAATCATATTATTTTATTTACATACGTATGTATTCATTTACCTAAAAGGAAAATAAAATAAAATTAAATAGCATTTTATAAGATGGTAATAAATAAATAAATAAATAATAAAAATATGAATAAATAAAAAACAAAATAAAATATACCGTTTGCCATTGCCCTCCAGAAGATTGAACTCGATGAAAGAGAAAAAAAAACGACTAACCAATTATTTTATTCACCTAAACTTTTTACATAAATATTTTCTTTCTAATGCTGTGCCTTCCTATGTTAAATTTTGTCCATTAGCAACGAGTTGTTTTTTTTATAATACATTAATTGTATTTTGGGTAAAAAAATATATTTATTAGAGTTCAATATATCGTCTGACTAACCTGCAAAACTCCAATCTCCAAAAATAAAAATTTTACAGGGGGTGAAAAAAAAGTATAATTTCAAAAAATTGTACTGTTTTTTCACCCTCGTGTGAAAATTTTATTTTTGGAGATTGGAGTTTTGCAAATTAGTCAGACGATATGTACATATGTATTTCTTGTTAAAATCGTAAGAGGATTAACGTCTTTTTTTCTTTCCAAAATTTTATTTTTTTAAATACAATTCTTAAAAATTCCTTGAATCTTTCGTTTTTTATTTGCTTATATTTTTATATCAAATACAATAGAACAAACTGCAGGAAATCTCTACTCATCTGGGAATTAATATAAATACCAAAAATATTATTTGCAAAAAATCCTGTCCTGACCCTGATCAGCCTCTCTATAATAATGGACAGAGGATCGAGAAAATTGACAGCTTTAAATACTTGGTAGTTCAAATAACTGAAGATGGAAGCATGCACGAAGAGCTCGCAGCCCGTTTGGGAATTGCTGGAGCAACTTTTGACACGATGTGTGTTGTCTGGAACTCTAGTCTATACTTGGTTAAAATGAAATATTGATTATTCAACTCTTGTATGATGCCGGTACTCCTATATGGGTGCGAATCATGGCACCTTACCAAAGCTCAGAACACAAAACTTCTGAGTTTTGAGAGTAAGTACTTGAGGAGTAACGAACATTGAAGTCCGAGAACGGACGCAGCAGCCTCCTATAACGAGCGTCTTGAGGATGTGGCGATGAACCTGACATGGACAGGTGCCGTGCATGCCTCAGGAGAACCTAAACCTTAGTTGCCTTTTTTTAATCCTACGGACTGACGCCGTCCTGGAAGGCCGTCGATGACGATCTTTCGACTTTATTCGGCGGAATCAAGGGGCGCTGGATTGACGTGGGAGGAGACAAGAGTGCTGGCTGGCGATAGGGTCTACTGGAAGCAACCGGTGATGTCCACATGCTCCATTTAGGAGCGCATTTGTGAAAGAAGAAGAAGATAGAATAGGTAGTTTTTTTGATAACTAATTTTATTTTTTTGCACATCATTTATGAAAGCAGTATTCCAAAAAAAAAACTATAAATATCTTTTATTATTTTCACTCATCACTCGGGCTATATGTACACCGCAAGACAAAAAAAATTACGAGTTTACCTGCTACCGCGCCCCTTGACTTTACTGAACCCTTTTTCTAAGAAATCCTTTATCGATACCTCTTTCTTTTGTTTAATAAATTAAGGACACTATGTGTCACCTTTCTACAATATTTACATTTTAAAATGTCTCAACAGTCTTGTTTTACCCGCGTTTGAGTGAACATAACACAACAATCATGGAAAGTGCAAAGCAAATGTCGATTGCGATAAAATCCAAAATAATCACATTGTCGCAAGAAAATATATCTAATTGTGAAATATCTCGTCGAGTTGGGTATTCAGAAGGTGCAGTGAGGTTTTTATTTAAAAAAATCCAAGAAACTGAATCCATAGAACGGAAAAAAGGAAGCGGACGGGGGCGCGTGACATCTGCCCGAGATGATCGCTTAATAAAAAAAATTGTTATGCGCGATCGATTTTTAACGGCACCTGAAATACACGCAGAGGTGCAGTCTACCAGCACATCAACATTTTCAGTAAAAACAGTGTCCAGGCGGCTGTTAGAGCATGGTTTCCAAGCACAGAGTCCCGCAAAGAAACCATTACTCACGGACAAAATGAAGAAGGCTAGACTGGATTGGGCGAAAGAGCACCAGAATTGGACCTTGGAGGATTGGCAAAATGTTGTTTTCTCTGATGAATCAAAATTCAACCTTTTTGGTCCAGACGGCAGAAAGATAGTTCGACGAAAACGTGGGGAAAGATATCATCCGTCGTGCGTCACTCGAACCGTTAAACATTCACCCTACGTGATGATTTGGGGGTGCATGACAGCATACGGTTTAGGACCTCTAAATTTTGTACAGGGTACGATGAATGCCATTCAGTAAAAAAAAGTGTTAAAAAAACATATTATTACAACAATCGAGGACATTACGCAGTATACCGCGGACCCAATTTTTCAGGACGATTCTGCGCCGTGCCATAGAGCCCGCACTGTGAGTACAAATATATATATTTTTAAATGCATTTTGTGACCACATGATAAATAATTTATTGTTTTTTTATAGATCAATGAATTCAAGGAGAAAATTGGCTTAAAATCGTTGACGTGGCCCGGGAATAGCCCTGATTTGAACCCGATAGAAAATTTATGGGCGATTATGAAAAAAAAAGTCGGGAAAAAAAATCAAAAAACATTGAGGAATTAAAAAAAAACTTAATTCATGTTTGGGAAGAAGAAATAACATCAGAAATTTTAGATTCGCTTTACGCTTCTCTAAATAATAGAATTTTACATGTTATAAAAAATAAAGGTGAATTCATTAAGTACTAAATATTTTTAAATGTTATAAATATGTTTAAATGTAAAATACTTTAATTTAAAATAAAGCGATAAGAACCTACTTCTTAAATATGAATTAAAAAATAACATGTCTTTTATTATTCCATCACAAACACTCGACCATAAATGAACCGTTATGGGTCTCTAAGGTTCGGGTAATCTGATACCTGATATATAATGGCAATTTCTAAGTACAATTCATGAGTAAGATTTTTTATTTTAACCTTGAAATAACGAGTAGTCATCACATATGTCAAACAATATAAAAAAAACTAATTAAATATCAAGAATAATTCATTATATGTCAATTTTAGTTTTTTTTGAGAACTCGTAAATTTATTTGTCTTGCGGTGTATATTTTTATTTAAACCTTGTTTATATCTTCACGCTGAATATTTTATTACTTGCAATTATTTTCTGAAAATCGAAAAGGTTTGCGACACCTGATTATTTATTTACTCTGACACTCTTATCCAAATATTTATTATTGGAGTTTCTTTGCAAATTAGAAGTGCACTATTCCGAACATTATGTTTTATTTATGCACCCGAGAATAACTTGGCTCCTAAACCCAATTGCCACATCTGTAACAATTGGACTAAACCCAGATTTGTTCGCACAATATAGTCCCTTTTAAACAATCACAAAAGAAACAATAAAATTAACATACACTTTTGTTTTTAAAAAAAGCTGGTCTAGCTTTGTAAATCGGTGGCATGGTGAGTTGAAGCTTTTTTTCGAGCAAAGCAATTAATTATATTTGGTTTGTATTCATATGTAAATAACATATTTTACTACCATGAACGTTTAAAGGTTAGGCTTGATTTCATTCAAACGGTATTTATGCTTTTTTTTTTTAAATAGTCATATATTAAAAAACCACGAAAACCTTCCTTAAAGGAGAAAAAGATACATGTATACAATATATCGATCACTGTAGTGAACTTTTACTGTATTATTTATTTATTTATTAACACCCAAAAGACTTTTACATATACAGAGGTTATAAACAATTTACAAATATAAAAATACTATCAAAAATGAAAAAAAAAACATACATAAAAAACAAATGACTACTAGGATCTAAATACTATTTTTTTTTAATAATTAGCTCTTGAAATTCGATAAAGCATTAGCAAATATATTTTTTTTTGTCATCATTGTATTTATTCCCGAGAGAGTGCGAATTTGATTATCTAAAGTAAATATGAAGCCGCATTGGCCTATTTAGGCATATTAAAATAGATACATTTAACCAAATCAAGAACATCAACAAGATTACTAACCATTTTATACAAAAAAAACTAGATCATATATTATTCTTCTATCACTAATTTTAGGCAAATTTAATGTACATAAGAGAATATTATAGTTTATATTTTCTCTAGTTCTCTAATTTTCTGTAGATCTAAATATGTTGCAACAGAGAGGGAAAACATTATTGAGAAGAGAATATGGAAAGTCTAAGATATAAATGATGATAAAGGTTTCAACTCTTTTACTTCACAAAAATCAACAGATGGAAGAGTTGATGAAATGTGGAGATTAAAATATGGGCAGAATAGCGAATATTACACAGTGTTAAAAGTGGCCTCTTAAACCCGTCAATGACCGGCCATAAGCACTGTTAATCCCTAGACTTCTATATTCCCCTCTCAAAAAGGTTTTCCCTCTCTGTTACAACAGATTTAGATCTAAATAACCCCCTAGAGAGGAAATCCTGCCAGTCTGTTAACAATTAAGCATACTCAAAACATTGTTGAATATTCACGTAGACTCAGAAATACGAAATGCTGTTCCTCGGTCATCACAAGATTAACTATGGTTTCCGAGACTTCTACCCAGAATAATCAGATTAGAACAAAAATCAGGATCTGTATTATTTTGGTTGTAAATGATATAATTTAATAGACCTATAATCACCGTAAATCCCATAATGTTTGAACAAAATACTTAATTGTCAATTTTTTAAGTATGTCCAAATGTTTGCAGACTGGGTGAATTTCCTCCTGCTGGTAGGCCAAAAGAAGAAGATAAAAAATGGAAAATTGTTTTCAGGCGTTGCCTAGTAGGTGAATTGGTTCAACCGGATGAATTTCACCCACATGATAAAGGTTTCAGCTCTTTTACTTCACAAAAGTCAACAGATGGAAGAGTTGAGGAAATGTGGATGTTTAAACAAAGGCAGTATGGTGAATGTAGATCTAAATTTGTTGCAACAGAGAGGGAAAACATTATTGAGAAGAAAATATGGAAAGTCTAAGATATAAATGATGATAAAGGTTTCAACTCTTTTACCTCACAAAAATCAACAGATGGAAGAGTTGATGAAATGTGGAAATTAAAATACAAGCAGAATAGCGAAGTGTGTAAAAAGGGCCACGTAAACCAGCCAATGACAGGTTGTTAGCCCTGTAAATGCCTAGATTTCCATATAACCTTCCCAAAAATGTTTTTCTATGTTTAGCAACAAAAAATTTGATACTTTTTAGTCTTCGCTTTTTCTTTTTATTGTTCCGTTTCTAGTTTCGTGTTACTGTAAACGATTGTTTTCCTTATAATTTACGTTTAAAATTTATTTTGTCCGTAAATCTTAAGAAAAAAATGAAAACATGTTTAGTTTATAATATAATGAAATAATGAAATTTTATCCAGACTCACTAAACGAGTTTTATAAGTTTTATATTAATTATCCTTACACTGTATAATATTTACCTGTCTGAAGATGCCCATTAGAGGATTAAAGCGCTAATTGGTCGAACAAATAAGTGAAAATGTACCAAGTATTTTTAAATAGTAACTTATATGTAAATATAAATTATTACATCATTACAATGGAATTCCACCTTGAATTGTCAATAAATAATTTAAATCAAATTGATATTTTATTTTATAGAAACAAAAAGTCGACAATGATATAATAACATAAAAAAGATACGGTTTAAAGACAGACCAACGAAGTTTCTAAATAAAAATCATACAATTTATTTAAAACAAAACACTTTGTAAATTTACCACACAAGAGTTTAATACATTAAAACACGACTTGTTTCGGGTAATCCGTATTACCCATCCTCAGGTGTAAGTTTATATTTACACCTGAGATCACCCGAAACTAGTCGTGTTTTAATGTATTAAACTCTTGTGTGGTAAATTTACAAAGTGTTTTATTTAAAATAAATTCAAAATGTTTTTCCACAAAGTAAATGTTAAAAAAAAATATAATAAAAATCATACACATTAAATTGTGCTACAACACTAGGGTGTGTTTATGTGTATTTGTATGAGAGTAAGTGTAGAGATGTGTTTGTGTGTATTTGTGTGCGAGTAAGTGTTCAGGTGCGTGTAAGTGTGAGCATCATTAAATAGCAAGTGGGATCGTATCGCAGCCAGAAAGAATAAGTCTTAAGTTATTTTAAAACAAATTAAAAGGCGTGTTAAATATATCAATTGATGAAAAAAAAGCATGATAGTTAGAGCAAGAACCATAAAGGAAAGAGTGTTGTGCATAGTTAGTGCTACAGACTGGCAGATGGAATAAATACTTATTTCTTATACGCAAAGGGGGGCATTCAGATTAATTTTGGAAAGTAGGTTAAAAGTGTCTACTTTATTATTTAATAATTTATATAAATAGCATAATTCAGATATAGTGCGTCTATTTTCAAGAGTAAAAAATCCATTTCGTTTAGAAGATTGGCTGTAAGTGCAAAGCGTTTTATTGTTTTTATAATCTAGGTATTTAAAAAATTTTCGTTCAACATTTTCAATTCTACACAATAATATAATAAATGTATATACAACACTAAGCATCCGTCTTGTGTTCCATTCAACCTAAGTACCGGAACCTAGCTTGTGTCATTAAACATTAAGCAGCATAAAAAGACACGACGTACAGTTTGAAACTCACAGTAAACTGGAATAGACTTCTTTTTAACTCTACTACTCATTTTGCATGGCAATGTTGACGCGACAACGCTCATTTTTCGGAACATAATTTCAAATCATCGTTCTATAAAGCGTCATCTTTATTTAATTATACCTCAGTGAGTATACAGATTATTCACTACCTATGAATATTCAACGAAACAAAGTGATTCAACGCCTGAAGTCTTGTGTGAGCTTAAGGAAAATCAATATTTTATCTTGGGTGAGAGGGGGGAAATGCTTCGATTTTAAATGCAAAACATGCATCATTTAAATGTCAAGGAGGGAAAAATACATAGATAGAAATATTGTATTTTGCTTTGCGTTATGAAAATTTAATTATACTCTGCAGTACAGTGGAAGAATAATTCTCGGGAAACTTATGAACATTTATGAGAAAATTCACTTTGATTTATTTATTATATTGTTTGATATACCTACACGTTGACGCTGGAAAGCAAAAAGTTACCAAGCGATTTGGAGCAAATGAATTAAAAAATTTCGTACATGCGCACTAAGGTATAATTAAATAGAGATGACGCTTTATATAGCGATATTTTGAAATTATTTTTCGAAAACTGAGCGCTGTCGCGTGAATATTGCCCTGCAAAACGTGTAGTAGTGTAGCGGAGAGCGAAGTATTTGAATAAACATCAGCAGGTTGCCAACACTGGGACGCCTTTTTTAGTTGGCAAATCTGATACGAACCTAACTTCACTTACATAATATTATTGACATGGATGGCAGAAATTCAATAACCCAAATGAATTGCCAATGGAAAAAAAATAACCTAACTTCACTCTATACGAGGTTCTATAAATATGTCACATGAAAGGATATTGCTCGCGGCATTTCTTCTCGATCTTTCGTCTCACCTGCCTGCAAAGCCCTCGACCAGTTTTGACTACAGAGTTTTCCAATAAGAGGTTTCATTTTGGGTAGCTCACTCTTTTTACATTTGACAAGTAAAAACTACGCCATTACTAAAACTAGATTTATACACGCTTCAACAACGCATTGAAATGTTTAAAATTCACTACAAAAATAGTAAAAATTTTGAAGTCACAAATCGCAAAACTAAAGCATTTTTGGGTCGTCGGGAAGCAGCCAAAATAGTAAAACTGGTGAAAAAATTGGAACGTTTGGGACAATTTAGTGATGTGATGAATCAAAACCGTGTGCATCGCTCAATAACAACTGTGAATATTGATGCCGTAGCCCGTAGTGTTGACGAAAACCCACGTTTGTCGATATCTCGTCGATCTTTGGAATTAGGCATTCCACAAACGACATTACACCGTATTTTGCATAAAAACTTAGGTCTCAAGGATTTTAAAGTTCAGTTAACACAAGAGCTCAAGCTGGCCAATCACCAGTATCGTCGTATCTTCGCTGGTTGGGTCCTTGAAATGCATCAATATCATTCGGATTTTCATTGAAAAATCATCTTCAGTGATGAGGCCCATTTTCACCTCGGAGGCTACGCTAATAAGCGGAATTGTCGAGTTTGGGGCTCGGAAAATCCAAGAATGATTGTTGAAAAGCCTCTCCATCCTCAACGTGTCACTGTTTGGTGCGGTTTTTGGGCTGGCGGTGTGATTGGACCTTACTTTTTTGAAAATGAGGCTGGTGCAACTGTAACTGTGAAGGGATTGCGCTACCAAATTATGATTAATGTTTTTTTATGGCCGGAATTGGAAGATATTGATGTGGACGACGTTTATTTTCAATAAAACGGCGCTACGTGCTACACAAGCAACGAAACCATCGCAATTTTGCAAGAAAAGTTTCCTGACAGAGTTATTTCTCGAAGAACTGATCTCAATTGGCCACCGAGATCTTGCGATTTAACACCTTTAGACTTTTTCTTTGAGACCACGTGAAAGATAAGGTCTATGCCAATACTCCACAATCAATTTAAGACACTAAATATGTAATTTGTGAAGTTATCGAGGACATACAGTCGAAAATGTGCAAATTGATCATGGAAAATTTCATGAAACTGATATGGTGCTACAAGCGTAGCCGTGGTCATTTGGCTGATATCGTTTTCCATTGTTAATGGCATACCTTCCTCTTTACAATGAAATAAACATCCATCTATTTCTCTTAAAAAATACAAGATTTTTTTAAATATCAAAATGAAACCTCTTATTGGAAAACCCTATATATTGAGAATTCCTTTTGATAAATTATATTGTGATATAGTGTGTAACTTCTAGTAATAAATATTTCAAATCTAATCCATGTTATTCTTTATAATCCGGATTCGCAAATCAATATCGTATAGCTGAGTAAAAAATACTTACTGTCTATGCCAGTTTATTTTAAATTCAAAACTGAATGTCGCGCCTTTTTACGCTTCTTTACGTTTGCTGACTACAAGTTAGATTCCGGAAACTAGGTTAAATGGAACGATGCTTAGTGTATATTCCAATTATTCATCATACATACGTATTATTTTGGCGTGGTTTCTACATAGTTGAAATGAAAATTTGTAATTCGAGATTGAATTTAAAAAAAAAAAACTTTAATTGGCTCTTCTGTAAAGTTGCTACATGTCGCTTGGTTACTTTTTCCATTCCAGCGTCAAAATATAGTACTTCATTAAAGGTGTAGTACATTTTAATTACCAATTTTTTAATGCACTATTATACTCCACCCTGATAATGCAAAAACAATTCAAAATTAAAACAACCTTCGGTCAAAGAGGATTGGCTTTCTACTCGGTGAATGTGTACAATCTACTTCCATTATCCATAAGGACAATTAGTAAGTTCTCACAATATAAAATTGCTATTAAGAAATGGATAGTGGGGGTGAGTTGCGCACGGATTGATGAGTGGATCAAGCCAAATAGGTTAAATTTGTGTACCGTATATGAAATTCGGTCTACAGGTATAAATTGGTTATGTTTTTTATGATTATTTTAGTTAATATTGCTCATTATGTTAATGATAATAAGGTTTAATAGTTTAATTAGCCTTTTTTATTATAATGTTGTTTTATATATATATATATATATATATGGACTCCTGTATGTAGCCTTACGTGTCATGTACAAGGCTAAGGTACTCAGAAAAAATCTTTTTTTTTTGTCTCGGAAATGGGATGTTCGATCACTGATTTTGGTTTATAATCGTTATCACCAGTCCAATCACCATTGTTGCAAAGTTCAAGAACAATGGCGGGTGATAACTACTTTTAACTACAGTGTGGATATCTGTTAAGGATATTCCATCTTTCCTGCATTCTTCTTCAAGATTATGGCGTTATAAACTGAAAAATGGGCACTGAAATAACAGATGTTCAATACTCTGTGAAGAAATATCATCACATGGACAATAGTCATCATTCCTTAATTTATTATTATGTTGACTTTATTAAATAACTAATTTAAGGCATGTTTCACTTTTTGTAAAATGTTTCCCTCGGCATGGAACACCCGAGTGAGGGAACATTATTCTGTATAAAAAAAAGAATACAAACATTGTGTAAGTATTAATTGATGAACAAATAAATAAATACGAAATTTAAGTTCGCATTGCCTTTCCAAAAAAGAAAAAAAAATGTGTGCTTAACAAAAGGACACTATCTACACTTCATATTTTGTTTTAAAAAAGTGTATGGAAATTTTATTATGTGATACGAGTAAGATGTGCCCTTTGATAAAAATAATAAGAATAATGGTACAATACCAGGGAGTGAAAATGGGGGTTGTTACCATCTTACTCAATATTTCCATGGTTCAAGATTCGACCACCCTTTCTGAAAGATGTTTCAACAGAATCCAATCTCCAGTTTTTCCGCACTGTTTGAAGGATCATTTATTAAACAAGAGTCCTAACCAATGAGAATCACCAACGTTAAATGAATGCTCCACGCTTAAACAATTTTGTATTTACAAAACATTAACTTTATGTTCGAGAATTTAACCATAAAAAAGTACCTACATAAATTCAATACTTGTTGTAATTGTAATTGTAATTCACCACACGTACAGAATAATTATATATATGGCTGGTGATATTCCACTTTTTTTATTTTACTTTGGGCAATAGCAAATCACACAATGACGAAACAAAAATATTGAAATCTAAAACTCAATGTCAAATGTCACTTAGTATATCGGTAGTCAGATGGCAGAAGGGACCATCTGTAATTTTCAAAAATGTTCAGGAGAGCTGAAATAAGACTCAATTTCAAGACTTCGATCCACAAACTAAAATATTTTAGTGTTATTTTGATATAACAAATTATCATTATAAATAATGCTGTTTTTATTAGTTTTTTCTACATGTATTTACCGAAATATTTATTAAAACTTTTGAAAACTAAAACACAGAAAAAAATACAGATTGTCCCTTCTGCCATATGAATACCGATATAATTTATAGAAAATTCAAATATAAAAGAAACGTTTGGTGAACCAGCTCATAGCAGGCAAGTAAACGTTTGGGCAGGACAATTTTCTTAAAATATGTTTCTTTAGCTTTTTACTTTATTACTTTTATTAAACTATAATTTGTTGCATTGCATGCTGTGAACAACTATAAAGGGTGACGGGTCTAATATTATTATATATCTAGTATATTTTTCTATGAATGTATGTCAAGTTATCCATTATTGCTCCCTTGTATTGCTATATAAAAGATAAAATTTAATTTAAAACACTTAATTTATATAAATAATATAATAGAAACTAATAAATTTACCTGAATTGCATGTCACATATTGAATTATCTGCACGAAATCGACGGGCCGTTTTGAAAGACTTAGGGTCTTACTTATAAACCAAGTATAAAGTTACGCCAAGGCATAGGCTAGTGGTAGAATAATGATAATGATGCCTTCCTTATTTTACCACTATGCCTAGGCGTAACTTTATACATTGACTACCACTTCGCTCTAGTAACGAGAGAACCTTTTTAATACCCCTTTATCGCTCTAATTTTCTTGCCTTTTTCACAGTAGTAGATGCTCGATTGTGGAATAATCTACTCACAAATGTTATAGACACCCCTTCTTTATTTACATTTAAATCAAAATTGAAATGTCACAATCTAAATGTTTGGGTTGTTCCTTTCTCCTTCTTTTTTCCATCCTATCACCTCTCCTTTCCTCTCTTCATAGTATAGTGTAATTTTTAATTTTTGTATAAAGTTATAAATGTATTATTTTTTTTTATATTTGAAGCGCTAACTTTGTGGTTATTCATTATAATAAAATAAACAAATTAAGCAACTTTTTTGAACCGCTATTTTTTTTTCCACCTACCGGTTTCAGAGCAAACAAGCTTCTTTCTCAAGGTTTACGTAACTAATTACGCAAACCTTGAGAAAGAAGCTTGTTTGCTTTAAAAATGGTCGGTGGAAAAAAAATAGTGGTTAAATACAAAGTTGTTTTATTTATCTTGAATTTTTTGTTAAAATTTGTTTAAAGTTGTTATATAAAATTACATTCTGTCGAAATATGACCATGTACTTGTAATTTTCTCAAACTGAACGGTTTGGGTGGGTAGGGAGAAATTGGCTGAAGGCAATATGTCCGCCCTTATATGTATTTAAATTGTGTATGTATATAAAGTGTAAAATAAATAAATATACCAAGTTAATGAGTATGGCCCTCAATAGGTTCAGACAAAGTTCCATGCCGGTATAGTTGTAGTTGCGTCTTGTGATACAATTTTTCTAATAAATTTATGCTGAACAAACTCGATACGATTTATACGAGTGACGTGGAATCCATATTACAGAGGCGTTTTCGTATTTTGCCACATATATCTATTAGAATGTTTGTTCATGCGATCGAAGCTCGTTAGTGCTCATACCTTGACGTACATTATTAGATTAACTGGTAAAACGTGCATTAGTTGACATGTGCATTTATAGGCTGCTAAGTTTCCCCTCTCTCCATGCTACTCTAAAGCGAAACGAGAACGACTCTACTCTGTACTCTATTGCAATGAGCAATATGAAATTGTTCATTTAAAAACTTGATAATCTACAATATTATTAATCAGTTAGCCCTAATAGATTGGCACAAATGAGTAATACTTCAATTTTTATTAAATGATTATGAAAATAAAACTTTGTTATCAGTGTTACACAATTTTATTCTTTTACAAGAACACAGCAATAGTTTTGGGAGAGCACTCCTCTCATCTACGGGTGATTTAAAACTAATATAGTAAACACAGAAATTGTTCACAATGTCATAGAATCTAAACCAAAAAATAAACAAATTAATCAGTGAAACTTACAGCAGGGGTTGTTTTTTCCTTATCTAAGGTGTTAGCATATGAATGGATGATTATCTAAAGAACAGATATGAAAACATGATCAATGAGGGACAGGACATTTAGTCGAATTTATTTCTTAAAATTTAGCACATAAGTGGAAGTTGCAATAATTAAGCCTAATATTTAATGTTTGGGAAGTCATCGCTCGGCTAAGAGAGTGTTAACAGACGCGGGTCTAAGAGGGTGAGTGAGGTGAGGGTGGTCGCAAAGGGAACATAGTCAATAAAGGCGAGGGGTGGTTAAATGTGTGATTATTAATTAGGTTGTTCTCAGAATTTAAATTTTTCTGAATTTCTATAATTTCTAAATTATTCATATTACTGCCTTTGTTATTTACTTGGTGCAGGAGCTTTAGGGTGTGATTATGAAATGAGTGGTTACTATCTATTATATGATTGGCGAATTCCGAGAAATCATTATTGGTCAGGCAACGGTGGTGTTCATTTAGCCTAGTTTTAAGGTTTCGCGCTGTTTGTCCAATATAGACTTTTTTGCATTCGCATGATATTTGGTGAATGCCACTCTTGTTTAGCAACTCTGTTTTTGACTTAGAATTAAATAGTGATTTAGCAATATTATTATTAGTGTAAAAAGCGGGTTTTATAGCTGTGGGAAAGTGATTACTTATTTTTCTAGACAGAGGTCCAATGTATATAATTCTACGCCAGGTTTGTGGGTTGTTAGATGTTTCACCACCGCTAGAATATAAAAACGTTTGACTCAATTTGTTATTTTGTTTGCGTTTTAGCATTTTATCAATTATATTGGGGTCATATTGATTATTATGGGCAATAAGTTTAAAGATGTTAAATTTACAAAATATATCATTTACAAAAGGTATAAATATGGCATAATCTGGCGGAAATGGCAAGTGTGACATCGCAAGTCCGGAGAGACAACACCGCTTGCTTCTTAAATGCCTGCCCTTGCTATAGGAACACATCGACAGTACCGTTTGGTGAGATTTCGTTCACTGTTCTGAGGATCCTTGACAGAGGAAAAAAGAATCCGATGTTAGTTTTATAATTTTCCACGGCAAAGACCGGATTGGTACGCAAGTTACGGCAAGGATATCATGGGCATCTATACAGTTATATATTTATTTGTGCAAGGATATCTAACGAGCCAGAATCGTTCTGAATTCTAAACTAAACATATGAAAGTACTCTAGACGATCATCATAGTTGATTATGAAAGTATTTGATCCTATTCTAAATATTAACGATTTTAAAAATTTACGTTGTTATTAAATTTACATTTTATTTAAAATTATCTGTTATTACAGAGGGTCGAGAGTTTCAAATACCTGGGAGTATGTTACAAAAAATGGCAGCTTTCAAAAAGAGCTGGGAGTGCGGTGCAAGCGCCACATTCAACAGTATGAAGGTTGTCGGGAAATCGGATATTTACTCAGTGAAAACCAAATGCCGCCTATATAACGCATGCATAACACGTTTTCTCTTCTACGGATGCGAATGCGATAATATCCGACAAAGGTCCTACATAATATTTACCAAACTCACGGGGAAAGGGGCAGTGAAAGTAGTAGAGTTAAATTCAATAAAAGTCGTGATATATGAAACTCGTTTATTGCCGAAAAAACATTGAATTTTTGTATGAGTGAAACCGATAAGAAGACCCACGGTCTTATAAACGTTTTCAGGTATCTGGAGGAATGTATTTTTCCTATTGAGCGCCAAATGTCTCGTTTTTAGGTAATTCAAAATATGCGTATTTTTAACCAGTGTTGAATATTTTTCTAACGTCGCACGGAAAAAATGCTAAGACCTCTATTTTCCCTTATCTTAAATGTTCTTCATCTCTGTTGAAAAGAGTTAATATTAACAGTTCCCTAGAGGGTTTAATCCGGCCTCTGTCTACAAAAATTTGAACAAACTTAAAACATCGTGGATAAATGCACCTAGTCCAAGAAGAAGTATAAAAATCAAAAAATATTTATCAACACATGGAAGATTTGAAGGAGTATAGCTGTTCAAATAAAAGGCAGAATGGTGAATGTTACAGTGTGTAAAGTGGCCACTGAAACCTGCGAATGATAGATCATGAGCCCTATGGATGTTATAATATATTAATTACAGTATAAGATTTTCATTTAACAATGCAAGACACATAAACGTTTATGCATTTACTCTTTAGGTAACAAAGTGACAAGATGCGTTAAATTTGATGATAAATATAGTGCCCTATGCATCGTGCGATATGAATTAAGATAAAAAGAAAAAGAAAATATATTCCAAGGAAAAATACAAATTATCATTTAAAATTTAATACCTTACACTAAATAACCATTAGTGATATATACGTTTATGTTGACATTTTTATCACCTCCCTCGGTACTAACTCTAACGTTTTAAAAACAAAATATTGATATTTTAATAGAAACTTGAATTCGTAAATTAAAATGAAACTTTTGAAAGAGGCAATTACATATTTTTAAATCAAAACATTGATAAAACAACTTGGTGAGAGCTCATAAATGAATAATTTTGTTATTATAATTTTGTGGCCTGTTTTACGGTCGTTTATTTCAGATGTGATGTCTTGGAATATTTTACGAATTTAAAAAAAATAGCTTTCGCTGAATCATTATTTTGTTGTGAGTGAGATTCTACTGAATCTACTCACAATGACTGAATTCTACTGAATCATTATCTACTTGAAATGATTCAGTTCTTATTTGCAATGATTTGGACATTTTCAAAATAGTTTACCTAAGCTATAAATAATTTACCCAGCGCGACTTTTGTGAAAATCACAAAAGGGCGCTGTACAATACAATGTAAAGTTAAACGAGTTATCTTCGACTGTCTATAACGTAAAATCGAAATTTATGTCCGTTCCTTTGTCGGTAAATTGTAATTTAATATGTTTAGAAAATAAAATTTTGTGCGTTTTCCATTTTTCATACAGAAAATATAATTTTACTCCATAGATAAAATTGAAGATAACTTTTAACTTCCCATAGTAATCGGGCCCAGTGCGCATTGACGGATGCGGACGGTTGACGGAGCATTTGTTTGTGCGACGAAGTTTCTAAAATGTATGGAAAAAATAACAAAAATGGTTTTAATTAAAATGAACTATTTTTAACATTACAGGTTCTTGTGAACCATGACCAATAAATTATAACGCTGTTATGTGTTGTAATAGATTTCCGGTTTCCGGGTAGCCAGTTTTTTCACGTTTCATGTTTAATTTTGACAGCTACGGAGTTTTACTTAAATGTCAGCACAACTCACCGATGATAACTCGTGGCTTCATGGGAGGAGTTATTTCAAAATTACAAAACTTTAAAAATCAAAGCAATGACACGTAGAACGAAAAATTTTTTTTTTCAATCTAGAAAAAAACAACTGAACTTCCTCATTGAGACTTAAATATCCGATAAAAACATAAATATCTGTATATTTCAGTGATGAATCTGACATTGGACAAAGTTCCAGAGATGGATGAATTGATGATGAGTAAATATAGACAGCTGAAGCCTTTATTAATTAGGGTTAGTTTATTTGTTTACTTGGCAATGCCTAAAAATACTTTTAAAATTTTATACATATTTTCATACTAGTTAGTTTCATAAACAATATTTAAAATATGTCCGAATTTTTGTAGACAAGGCTGGATTATATTTCTTCGAGAATTATTCCGACTAAAACTTGTTGCAGCAGAGAGAGAATTTTTTTTTGAGGATTGAAATATGAATGTTTAAACACTTCTAGGCAGAAACCAGCAAACCCGAGTAAATACCAAGTTCTTCCGCGTTCTGTATTCACAAATTGAAAAATAAAATTCTTTCGGAGTACGCAAATGACAAAATAATAATGTTAAGTACTCTGTTTTTCCACTACCCGACGAGAAGCAAGACAGATTTCAGATTGCCGAAAAGAATATTTGTAAGTACTCAAAATGATACATTTTATGATGGTACGGAAGTTTTATAATTTAGAGAAAGAAACGTATCATAATCTACAGAATCGGGTTGTGACCCGTGGCTATGTCGGTGACTCGTGAATCAGAGATCCGAAGTTCGAACCTCGCCCCACACCAACTTTATTCTCATTTTATAATAGTGAGGCATTACAACTCGTTGAAAATCTCTTTTATTAGATTTAATATTAAACTTGACAATTAGAAATTGCGATGTCTCAAAGGCTTTTTTGTACTTTAATATTCGTTACCTGTAAAATATCAAATGAAATAAAATAAACAAAACAAAAAATCCTTAAGACGTAATATTGAAATAACATCAGGTTAAAATTCTTTAATGTTTATTTCTGTCATATTACATTACTATCCTTCTAATCTTTTACAGAGAAGAAAAACTCTGCCGCTATTTACGAATTCCCCGTTATCAAACAAAATACATTTACAAAAAAACATCAAAGAGTTACTAAGTACCCACTCTTGGTTCTAACGAGGAGAATTTGTATACGGCATATTGGCATGCGTACAAAACATATCGATAGATATGTAGACACAAGTATGTAGGTACTCTTCAACAAGATTACACGAATTTGACAACCAACCCTAAATTTCAAAGAATTCAAAAAAGCTGAGAGCACGCAAATTCACGGATATTCAATATCCTCTTGTCCCGAATCCAACCCTTAAAATTTGTTTTCCCGCCGTCTGCGTCTGTGACGTATTTCCGCTTTAGATCGGCATTTGTCAACGAGTCGTGAAATCACGTGAGCAGAAACTGGATTAACAACAAGATACGTCAATTCTGATGTGAAATTTTAGGAAACATCCGAGTTCCGTCTTCAGTTTTGGCACATACATCAATAATAGGCATCAGATTATTCACTACTGTGAAAGCAATAGGCGTTTCAACTTACGAGTACAAATAAACATGTGAGACTATTTTTAATTGTCTCCTTCACAATTGAATCACATATAAAAGGGGCTTGTATGAAAATAAATCTCAACTTGATTAAAGAAATCCGATCTTGTAGTTTTGTTCAAAATTCTAAAGTCGTTATTCGATGCTTCTGAACTTCCGAACTCCTTAGCTCCGAAAAATAACGGAGCTCTGTTAAAACATACCTTTCAGA
The DNA here is from genome assembly GCF_059751315.1 of Micrasema longulum. NCBI lineage: Eukaryota > Metazoa > Arthropoda > Insecta > Trichoptera > Brachycentridae > Micrasema > Micrasema longulum. The sequence goes on from NW_028279052.1 coordinate 43,473, forward strand.
AACTTTTTACACACGCATTTATTTATTTATTTACATACATTAGTTTAATGCACATTATTTGAGGCATAAGTCCCAATTCCATGAGACTAAAAGTCCTGTGTTGACGTGGGACGAGCAGTTAGTCGACACAGACACATAAGTATATCACCACAAATATAAGAAAAAAATTTAAATTAAAAAACACCTTTCATCTTATTGGTGGGTGGGAAGAATTATGGTTTTTTTTCAATAATCTTGCCAATGTGCAATTAATATTGCACAATAAGTTAAATAAAATAAACAAAAAATTGCATTGCTTTCAATCAGTATTTCTCAAAGTGGGCGATAACGGCTCCATGTGGGCGCTGAAAGCCTTCAGGGGGGTGGAAGAAGGCCCAGAGAAAATTGGAGGGCGTTGAGGCAGTTTAGGGAGGCGATAGCTGATTAAAAAATACGCGATATATTATATTTTTTTTATCATTATTTAATTTTTGTCCTAGCTTTAGTTTTCTTTAGTTGTATTTTATTTCATTTGTACCTGTATAATTAGATTATAAAGAAATGTATTTACCGTTGTTAAATGGACTTTATACGTCCGTCCGTAAAATAATAAATTTTAAAAAAGCATTTCAAACTAAAATATAACAACGTTTATTTTATTGGTGGGCTGGAAGAACTTGCTAATGTGCAATTTATATTGCACAATAAGTTACATTACGTACACTTTCACGCTCCCTTCTTAAAGAAGGTTTTAAATATCAACAATTAAATATGTATAACTAAGCGCAAACAAATTAATTTTAAAAGTCAAAAATACATACCAAAATATATGGTAAGTTATATTGTAAACTTGAGGAGCAGGTGATGAGAGTTGAAAAATATATCATTTTACAAGTCATTCTCTACAGGGAAATAATAGCAGCTCTCAATCCCTGTTCAGTGCAGCTGCCAACAAAGTGAGAATTGCTATGATGATTTCCAAGAATGTTGTATTGTTTGTTGATTTAATATATATATATATACGGTTCAAAAAAGGGATTTTTAAAAAAACTTTCAAAAATCAAAAAAGTCTTTAAATTTGATTCGAATACTTTGTTTTTGGCTGTCCATATTAATAATGATTTTGTATTTTGTATTTATTTATTTATTATATATACGGCCTAAGCCAATTACAACAGTTACATGAAGAAACATAAATGCAAGAAACTGAACAAAATGATCACAAAACTATGTAGCAAAGGCAAACAAGGTCAAAACAATAATTGTATACAATATATTCATAAAAACGAAAGACCTAAGACTTCGAGCTAAACCATGCCAATCCAACTTCATCCCACACTGTTTAGTCGCGAAGAGATCTACAGAAAGCCGGAAGATCTATCACAAAGAATTCCAAGTCGTGTGATGAATTGACTAATCTACACATTCTGGACATTGGGGCATAAAAACCCAAGTTGCTCTTAGAAGATTTTATAAATAGCAGATTTTGACTTCTGGTGACACGGTTGGAAACATGAAAATAAATTGATTGCAACAGACATAGGACATCACTTAAAGCATTAAGTATTTTGAAAATGCATATAAGGTCCATCACAGTTCTACGTCTCTCCAATGAAGACAGATTAAGAGATTGCTCTATTTCAAAATAGAAATAATTACCCCTTTGTAATCCGAGCAACCATGCCACTTTTCTTATAAAGCAGTGTTGGAGAGACTCGATATGGTCAATATAAGTCCTGTAGAATGGAGACCAAATAGGAGAAGCGTATTCTAGATGCGGTCGAACTAGTGAGCAATAAAGAGTTTTGATGGTATTAATATTTTCGAAGTCCGCCGTCACTCTATTGATAAAACCGAGAAGTTTGAGAGATTTGTTTACAATATTATCAATGTGTTCACGATAGGAGAGTTTACTATCTAAAGTAATGCCAAGATCCTTTATTGACGAAACCATTGAAAGAGAAGTATTTTTTAGTTTGTAGTTGAATTGTATAGGTTTTTTCGTCGCGAGAAAGATATTATTTTACATTTGTCAATGTTAAGTTGAAGACAATTGATGTCGTACCATATGAATAAAAAATAAAAATGAACCAGTCTTTCTTGACAATTTTCTTTGACATACCATTTGTTAAAAGGCAAATTTGGCGATTTAAAAAATTATTGCGATATATTTTATTTTTGCCTAATTTTTCTGAATTTAATATTCCAATAATATATCCTTATTACTCCGTCAGTTTTTCAACGGAAAGATACGAAACTTGTTTCAATCAGTGCAAAATTCTAGACTCGATTACACTAAACATTACATTATTACATTACTGTTAGCTAACCGTCCGCTAAACAATTAGGATAAGATGGATCCATGAAAGTAGGCAGAACCAAATATTTATAAATGTTTTATGTATTCCAAATATTCTAGGTACTTCAAACGTCCACAAAATATTGTGTTTTATTTTTAAATAATCAAATACAATATAGGGTTGTGGTCCCGTGGCTAGTGTCTCGGACTCACGGATCGAAGGTCCGTGGTTCGAATCCCGCCCTACCCCAACTTGGTTCCCATTTTCTAATAGTGAGTTATTTACAACTCGTTGAAAATGGTCCTCAAAATTAAATATTTGCGTAAATTATAAGAACGCAAATATTTATTTTTTCTTAAAAAAAAAATACTGACGTTTTAAACTTTTTTAGATTAATTTGTTGCATGTTTTCATTTGAGAACTGCAGTTTGTATTGCGAGCTGACAATCATTACATAATACGGATGCTTTAATTGCTACTAATTTGCAAAACAGGTCTACCAGTTAGTTCCTAGGTAAGAAGCATATGTCATTTCATCAATGAGATCAACAAGGAAATATCACATACTACGAATACCGATAAAAATACATGAAATAGATTTAGAATAATTAATTGTATTTTCGAAATTAATATGGATATTGTGGAGAAATGTTTTCATACATAAATGTAAAAAAGAAATTTAATAAAAATACGTTGCTAGAAGAACGTAACATATTTGGCCTTGGTAATTGTGACGTCAAGATTCCTGACAATGTTCTCAATAAATTTGAATGGGCTGGAACAAATAAACATAAACCGTGACGTATTAGGGACGTGGTCAGTGGATTGACCGTTTTTGTGGGAATTCAAAATTACAAATTTAAAAATATTTTTAATGCTACTATTAATTAGATTTTTTTACAGGACAGTACTTTATTATTTTTAAATGAAAAAAAAACTTATTTTTCCCTATTATAATATTTGAAACGCCTCAATTTGATACAAAACTCAGTTAAAAATTTTAATAAAAAAGCATGCAAAGAAAATTCACGATTATGTAATCCCACCTCGCGTGTGCAGCAAGTAAAACAAGGTTCACAAACACAACGCTAATGATACAATAAATATTTGTGTAAATTCACTTAGAATTAAAAAAGAATCAGAGTACGATTATTTACATAGTTTCTTATGAAGTCATTTTTATTTACGGTTTTTCTTGCTTTTAAAAATATTTTCTGTTATCAAAAACTTTTTTTTGTAACGATATTTTTTTTATTTATTCTTTTATAATATTTATACTTGTAACTGTAGCGTTTGCACATTATTTGTATTTTTATTAAATCTCTTACTGTCTTTAAAACATTCTGTGCTATGAACCTATATAGGGTGACGGGTCTAGGAATTAGATCATGCATTTGTATGTCCGTCCAGTTGTCTGCAATTGTTTCTTATCAAAATTCAATTAAATATCCTCTCCTGATCTACATGACTTTAAAAATGTATCTTAAAAAAAAAACATGCGTATTGAGTGTTTCTGTAACTAAATCCATCATATATTTTATTGCACTGTATTCTCCATACATTATTTTGCTTATGTTTACCACATGCTCAAAGTATTCAATCGATCCTCTAAGGTAGAATGTTAAGCAAACGTTAATCAAGAATACAAATGTTTAGTTATCTTAATGTTCGCAGTAGAAATATATATGCATAATATATTGCCCTATTTAAGGTCTTCTATGAAGGGTTAAATCGTTCTTCCGTGTTTGGAATATCCCTCTTAATTCATGCTGGCTTGCTCTTAAACTTGTTTACGATCCTAAAGATTAATAATTATAATTAATATTGTAAATTGTGTTCAATTTTGGTTTTACATGCCCTTACAAACTCAGTTCAGAAGGTCCAAAGTCCGAAACTATTATAATGTAAAATATTAAGAATACGCACAAGTTGATTTATTTTATAAATTTATTGCATAAATAAGTCAACATACATATTTAATACCACGGAATTTAGATAAAACTAGTGAATTCAAAAATGAATACGAAGCGTTCTCTGGTTAGGATTGTCTCCATCTAACGTGGCTTTGCCAGTTCTAAGACGGAGATTTTATATATATTAAAGTATAAGTACGAAAATAACAATAAGAAAAAAAATACAAAAAAAATATATAAAGTTATGTGCTAAGAAAACATGTTGTTATCTAAAATTAGTATCGTAAATTACGTTAAATGGTGTTATTACAGATCCTAACAAACTTGATTCTTTATAGTTCAAACCTATGGGATACTTGGGAATCTAAAATCCTTATTTATTAATTTATTTCATTTGAAAACGCCTACAGGGCTTTTACATGAATAAGTAAATACATTATGCTTTATACAAATGCAAAAAATAGAAATTTAACATGAAAAACACAAGAGTAAAAATTAAATTATCTATAAAATTTACAATTGATTATTTGTAAAAACAAAGAACTCATCACTCTATTTATTTGCAAGCGGTTACATGTGGGTAACTGGTAAATGTAATTAATTATGAGTATTTTGATGATGACTGTGAAAATAATTGAGAGCTTTTGGTCTATGGGGGACACAAATATGTATCAAACTTTCAGTAGTTCGAAGCAATATACGAGTATTATATTTATTATTTAAGAATTTATAAATGCAATAGAGGTTATTTATTGTATGCTGGTTTGAGTAAGGGCAGATTTAAATTACACATCAGGCATTCATAATTTAATTTTTACACGGGGAGACCAAATTTAAATGAAGTAAATTTTAAAGCTTTCGTTGTACCTACTGATTCGAATTTGTATTAGTAGCAAGTCAGGTGTCAAACTGGAGATGCACACTCTAGCTGTGATGATTTTTATTGTCAATTTAAAAAATAGAAAAATGCTTACAAAATAATCAAAACGCATTTCTGGTCATTCGTTTTCAAGAGATCTCATCAGAATGCTCGTACATGGATTTCCTGTAATTTGAAGTACTTAATGCCTAACATGTACGCCGTTTGCACGAATATTTTTTTGACCCTGAGAGTGTTCAATGTCTCGGATAGACCAATTAAGTTCACCAAAACAAAAGCCATTTTCAAATTGGATTTTGTCTTGAACTGAACTGAACTTACATAAATTTATTTATTATTAATCTAAATATAGTGCACACATAATGCTGCGCGTTGCTGAGATAGTTTTATGGAAATGATATTAGTACTGTAGTATTTTGTTTCTATTTTTGTAGTTTTTAAAGGAATGTGTATTCTTCTATTATCATATGTTGTATCTCAATTCCACGCCGGGTTTTCGATCTCGTGGAGTTTGGGATTCGTTAATATTTTATGTAATACATCACACATCCGATAAAATAAACTCTTAATTTTAAAAATCTAGTTATGGTTAAGTATACACAATATATTATATTTATTTATGCTTTATTAAGTTAGTCCATAACATGTTAAGATCTAATATAAACTTTTAATAACATTACAATTTTTTTATCAAAATTTCTCAATAATATATTTTCTCAAATTAACTTTTAATATTTCGATCTTTCTATCTCCTTTTTTTCTTCAGGTAACTCATTGTACAGCTTCAATCCCTTGTAAAAAAAAACTGCACAATGAGCGCTATTTTTTTAATATGATTCTATTTTACGATTTACCCGCTTGATGGTTGTAAAACATACTAATACTTATTTGAACGTCGCCGTTCTGTGTCATATTTAACTATTTTCTTTGTAAAATGTAATACTGTGTTTTACGACAAATATTTATAAACCTACATCAGCATTGTTTTATGGTAGTCTTTCTCAAAGCGGGCGAAAACGCCTCCTTGTGGGCGCTGAAGACATTCAGGGGCGCGGAAGAAGGCCCAGAGAAAATTAAAAGGACGTTGAGGCAGTTTAGGTGGGCAATGGCAAATTAAAAAATAGGCAAAAAATTATGTTTTCCTGATATTTTAAACTAAAATTAATTTCGTTCTTATTCCTACTCGGTTTTTGTTTTTTTATCACAGCTTTTTTGGCCCGCGTTCTGTGTTTGTAGCATTAAATTTCTCAGATATTTTAGTTAAACAATGTGACAGGATTATCGGTGGTAAAATTTTTAAATGTTGGGGGGCTTTAGAAAGTTTTTCGTTCTCAAAGTGGAAGGTGAGCGAAATAAGTTTGAGAACCTATGCTCTAAACGATAAAACGAAAACCCAATAAACCTATTTAGAAATTCATAGTTTTAAGATAACGTGTTATTTATGTTTAAAGCATTAACTTTGTGGTTAAACATTTTTACTAATGTTCGTAAATATTGGTATACCGACTTTTTCTGTCCGCTGGTTTCAATACGTACCTGTCTCTTCGTCAAGACTACACCAACATGCAAATACTAAAATACACTTTCACCTCCTCCGTAGTAATATTAACGAAAATATACGAATTATATGCTTATAGATATTGGGGGATGCTAACACCACCGCGTCTTAACATGCACTAAAAATTTAGGTTAATAATATTTGACAAATGTTAGAGAATGAGTGGGGGTGAAGGTTTGAGTAGAGGAGGATCTAAGATGTTGAAAGTAAAAACTTAAAATAAATTGAAGTTAAAAATAAATTTAAATTGCGATTTTAAAAAGGGTCCAGGAGTGAAAATTTTACATGTAAATGCTAAAAATTATGTAAAATAAATGGTGTGGAGGTTTTACATTGAAAAACCTTTAAAAAATAGTATTTTCCTAAGAAACAATAAAATATCTTTTCGGGCTATATTGAAACTTTTTATTAAAATTTAAACAATCGTGAATTTTAACCTCCTAGCCCCTCCTCTTACAACCCTCCCCCCTCCCGTAAGTAAAAAAAATGTTACGTTTCCTAATACTATGTTTACTAAGGTGAAGATGAAAGTTTTTTTTAGTATTTGCATGTTTTTACATTTACATTTTTTTTTTTTGCACCACAACAAGCCAGAAGGCCTAATTACAGTGGTGAATTACATCACAGAGCACCCAGGCTTGAGAAAAATCATATTTTAATTTTTGTGTTCTCACCGGGAATCGAACCCGGAACCTTCCGTGCGTGAGTCAAGCGTCTTGACCACTACACCACGGAGGCCGCCGATATGTTAGTATAGTGAGTGTCCTGACGAAAAGAAGGGTATGTCTCGAAACCAGTTGACATGAAAAATTGGTTAGTGGTTATATACGAATATTAGTTAAGATAACGTGTTCGTTCCAAGGCTCTCCTGAAAATTTTGCTTTTTTGAGATTAAAACTCTATTTTGTCCGATCCGCAGGTAAGTTAAATTGTGGTTATACAGATATAAATCAACTTCTTGAATTTTAAAATCCATTTCATTTTTATGGTTCAGGCTCATTTCCGGCACGTTGTAATATTTTGTGAAAATCTATCGAGGGGATGCATTTTCAATTGACCTCTCTTTTTCGAAGGCGACAAAGCAAAGCTTAATTCCTATCGCTCCTTCCACTTCACAAAACATCAATAAAGTTATATCTCATGCGCCATGGGCTTGCCTTTATGCTAATGTCATCTACAGCGCTTTTCATTAGTCTCTATAACATGAATATTAAAATATTTTTGCACGACTTACAACCATAAAAAAATTTAAATTTTTATTTATTTAAACGCCAATAGGACGTTTATTTTTTTTAAGACAATAATTGAACGTAGTTATGCAGAAAGCAGCCAGTCAACAATTTTGAAATAACGAGATATAGGTGGAATCGGGTGCAGTAAGGTCAATTCTATGTTTTGCTAAAACAGCCAGACCGTTTTCATACAAAAAACTGTGATAATCACCTTCTGAAAATAGTTTCAATCACAAAAACGACATTTCCCAATTTTCAGAAAACACCCACGGCACTCGAAAATCTACAATACTTTGAAAATCTTTAAAACTAATCAAATACATAATACGATTCTTAATTGTAATATTTTAAAAAAAAACCAATGTTTACATTGTTTATCATTTGTCAAAATCAAAAATATTCTAACTGTTCTGTAAATTTGATTATCGAGTATTTTCATAAAAATGCTATTATCTCAGTTTCACTTTTCTATGGTTGGCTGCTTTCTGCATAACTACGTTCAATTACAAGTACCTGTAAAGGAAAAATTATTTTTTCAGGTTTCTTTGAACGTTTTAGTTTTTTTGAACTTTTAACGATTTTTAAATTTTATTTACATTAATATTCATTTTAATTTTAGTATTTTAGTAAGTATGCTTGTGGTGTAAATAAAAAAAATAAAATTTTTGTAAAATAGATGCAAAAATCCATCGCAATGCCTTATGCATCATTGGCCGTGGATGTGTGTGAGGTGTGTATAATGAATTCATAAATAATTATTTTTAATATTTTAAACATTTGGTATATTGGTATCTTTTTTACCGTTGAGCCTGGATGCAAAAATAAGTGGCATATTACTTAACAAGCTCATTTTAAACAAAAGATAGCGGATTTGGAACAAACAGTATTTTTTATGATTTAGAGAAAGAATTCATGGGGAAGAAGCAGAAGGTGCTTTTGGAGTGACCATGTGGACCGCATGGAAGATACGAGGCTTACAAAAATCATTAAGTCTGAAAACCACTGCAGTAGAAGACTACCTGGAAGCCCGCCAAATAGATAGAAGGACAGCTGGATGGCATCATGCTAGGACACCCCACTATCACAACCAGGTCATACGACCTAGACCAAGAGGAAGAAGAAAAAAAACATAGTGATTTACTTTTGTTTTGTTGTAGTCTTTACACCTTTACCAAAAAAGCACATTTAAAAAAAAAAACTGAATATTAAACTCGTATTAACATTTATTAGCCAATTTACAAGTTTAAAATCCCCTTACAAATCGGCTTTGCATGTAAAGAAAAGACTTTTAAACATGTCGACGGTAAAAATAATTTTAAAAATACTAATTATCATAACAAACTGTTTTCAGAAACTTTTGTCCCAGCCTGTGTGTGCGTACATAATGCAGTGTTATAAAACGAAACGGACCGGTGAAAAATCTGACGTGGAAAAATGTATCTGGCCAGCCAACAAAGAATCTATTTTCTTTACTCTGGAGTAATGATGGTTGTTAATCAGGCGACGGGGGCTTGTGACAGATTTATATGATCTTAAATTTTTAAAAATATTCACTTGGGCGGGAAATAGTTCATTTTGATTGCGTCAATGCCACCCACGAAATTGCTCGATAGCGAGATGGATTGGGCTTCTAGAAGCTCGTACTTGATTCCTAAACATCTGACACAATCCTTATACGGTCTTTAAATCATCACCATACCCTTGTCTGCAGCTAACGGATCACAGAAAATTGCGTTGGTATTTCGATAATCTGTTGGATGAATAAGAAGTTGACAAAAAGATCGGCAACAGCATTGTCCATCTAGACGATAACTGCAACTCCAAGTGGTCAAACCTTAATCCTTCCAAATGTTCGGTAGTTACATTTAGTCTCAATATCAAAATTTTACCAACTAGTACTTTAGGGTCAAAACCTCCAACGCTTATAATTTGTTATATAAATAAAACACGAGTGATACTTTAATCCACAAATTTGGAATATCCAGTGACCGGTTTCATCGCTTTCGCGACATCTTCGAGACTAGTATCTTTATTAAAGAGTTAAATGTATCTATACAAAACAAAGGTAAGGATAGATAATTCAAAGTTATATGTAAGTAAATTAAATAAAGTTATTTTTATCTTAAGGATCATTATCAAAAAAAATCTTTGGGTTAACTTTGGGTTAATTTTTTGATAATGATCCTTAAGATAAAAATAACTTTATTTAATTTACTTACATATAACTTTGAATTATCTATCCTTACCTTTGTTTTGTATAGATACATTTAACTCTTTAATAAAGATACTAGTCTCGAAGATGTCGCGAAAGCGATGAAACCGGTCACTGGATATTCCAAATTTGTGGATTAAAGTATCACTCGTGTTTTATTTATATAATAAATTACAATGAACTTCCATCAAGAATTTTCACTTACAAACTTAAATGCTTATAATTTGTATAGGATCTAGGCGTCTTCCATGATAGTGAATTACTTTTCGACACCCATGTTGAAAGCATTATAAAAAGGCTTCACGTCCGCTTGGCTTTCTGATGCCTAGATTTTCATCGTTCACCATGGCAAAAACACTCAATATCTTTTACTGTACATTTGTGCGAAGCAATTTAGAATACACATCACAAATCCTATGTACAATGTGCATTGAAAGTATAAAAAAAATAAATCAAGTACATGAGTTTCCGGTTGAAACTTAACTTTAACTCCGATGAATCTGTTAAAATATGTAAAAAAAAAAACATCATCTACTCTGTAAAAACGTCGGGAAACAGCTGATATAATTGAACGTTGTTATGCAGAAAGTCCACAATTTTGAAAAAAAAATAATTGGTGTTTTCGGGTGTAGAAAGGTCGATTCTATTTTTTGCTAAAAACAACGAGGCCGCTTTTAAATAAAAACCTAATAATCACCTTCTGAAAATAGTCTTGATCACAAAAACAACATTTTTCAATTTGTAGAAAACACCCACAGCACTAAAAAAATCTTACGGTATAGATGCTGATGAGAAGATCAATGCCTCCAGAAATCTAGTTCTCTTAAATAAATAAAGTGGATAAATACGTACGTATTTATAATTTTACAAATCCATTAATATAAAAATACATGAAATAATTTTTCAAAAAAAAAAAAACATATTTTTCAAAAATCCCCAAAACTCCTTTATCACAAAAAATAAAAAAAAGTTATTAAAACCAATTAATTAAGTGATTCTTTACAATTGTAAATATAAAATAATATTTTCAATACATAATGACACAACATACATCAATACGAGTTTTACTGGGGCCAATTTCGCTTTGGAAGGGAAACTATCTATCTAATTTGCCGAACCCATTAATGTAACCTGAACCTGAGTTCGATATAAAACATCGGTTTAATCCTTAAAAAATTATTAAAACTGGTTAAATTCGTAATTAAATATTTTTTTTGTAATATAAAAGAACTGTTATTTATCATTGTCAAAATAAAAAACGTTCTAACTGATGTACAGCATATAAGAAGCCCCTAGTATCTTAATGCATTAAACTGTTCAGATTGGGATGAGCTGGACACGTACAAAAAATGCCCAATGCACGAGTGATTAAGAATCATGACTGGACACCCAGGGGGTAAAAAATGGATTGGAAGACCTAGACTGAGGTGGGAGGATAAAGTAAAAAAGCTGCAGTACAGTTTCTACAAGTTAAAAATTGAAAAATGGCTGCTGAGAACAGGTGGAATTGGAGGCAAAAGTTGAAAGAGACCAAGGCTCAATTTGGGTTGTAGCGCCATCAAAGAAGAAGAAGAAGAATTGTATTGCTTAATTGGAAGATATTGCTATTTGGCGTAAAATTTAAATTACGCATAAAAAGTTAAATAAATTAACTAAACAATAAATTAATTTTTATATTCTAATGACGGTCTCGTGTTTCTTTTCTTTAAAATAAATCACTTTCAAAATATTGACCTATACGAGTATGTACAAGTATTTTATCAAATTATTTTACTTTTTAATTACGCATATACTTTATATTACACATATACTTGTTAGATTAATTACTCGAGATTATAAAAACGATAAAAATGTCTTTAACAAATAGGGTTTATCGATAATACTCACACCCAATAAAACAGTTAAAATCCAGAAGCCAATAGATAAAAAATTATCTGATGAAAGAATTATCAATTATGTATTTGTGAAAGGAAAAGCAAAAATCGCAAAACAATTCAAAACAAATAATTCCGATATCTAAAAATAATACCGTTAAAAAGTGGGTTATTTGAAATAGATATTTATTTTGCAGTTTTAAGTTTTAGAGTAGAAAATGAAAGTAAGTGATTGTGGTAATGAAAATCCTAAGGCGTAAACTAAATAATTCAGGCATACGAATCTCACCCACAGCTACAAAGGTTTTAGCTCTTTAACTTCAAAAAATCAACAGATGAAAGAGTTGAAGAAATCAGATCTTCAAACATAGATAAAATTGTGAATATTACACAGTGTGTAAAGTGGCCACCTTAACTAGCCAATGACAAGCCATAAGCCATGTAAAGGCCCAGACTTCCATACATCCTTATATAATGTGTTTGCCATCTCTATTGTAAGGTGTATAATATGAATTTGTTGCAACAGAGAGGGAAAACATTTTTGAGAAGGTAATGTGGAAGTCTAAGCATTTACAAGGCTCATCACCTGTCGTTGGCTGGTTTAAGTGGCCACTTTACACACTTTGAAATATTCACCATTCTAGTAGTATTCCAATAACGTGGTATATTTGAAATCACAAAAATCATAAATTATGATTTCATGGCATTGTTGCAATGTATATTAAATGTCCCAGGTACAGTATAAACTAACTCAGGGGCTCTCAACCGTTTTAAAAATAAAATATAATTTTTAAAAAATAAAAAAAAATAATAAACCCTTTTAAAAAATCAAGTATTTTAAATTAAAAAATAAATAAATTTAAAACTATAAAAATCAAATATCCGTTCATACTTTTATATATATATTTAACGTGTATTTATTTACACGTCAAATATTTATATTTAATTAACATAAATACTTAAACAGCCGTCAAAATCCTAAACTATATCTTTAATAGCAAGTTTAAACTTGATTTAGCTAATGTGAAAAATGTCAATACAATTGATTTGGTTCCCTAGACTGCCCAATCTTGGAATAGGTGAATTAATATCAAAATGAATTGCAGCAATATCTATTTGAAATGGCATATTATGCCTATTAGTTCTAACAGGTATTCGGAATTGAATCGTATTTAGCACGTCAGGAGAGTCCAATATGCCATTATTATCTTAAAGAGAAACATTAAATCACTCAGTTTCCGTCTACTAGATAAACTTTCCAAACCAAATGTATTCATTAAGAAGTCAAAGTTTAAAGATTCAATAGGAATATATCGCTTGTAATTGATAAAACATTTAAATTTTCTCTGCAGTCTCTCAAGTTATAACGAATGAAGTCCGTGAAAAAGACTCCAGATACTTCGATTGTATTCAAGTATGCTCCTGACAAGTGATGCATACAAAGTTTTAAAAGAACAAACTGATAGAAAATCTTTGACCGTCATTAAAATATATCCTAACAATTTCATTGCTCTATTAGTAATTTCATTAATTAAGGTATAAATGACATTTTTTGATCACATACATTACCTGGATCTTTAATTTCAGATACTATTTGTAAAACATGTTAATTTATACTATACTCAAATAACAAAGGTTTTTTTTTCTTGCAAAAAGTTATGAATTGACATTTGCTAATCTAGGTGCAATTCGTTGTATCGACACAGTTTGAATAATTTATTTAATTTTTTTTTAAAACATAACAATCATCAATAGTTGAAATAGTTTAAAATATCTTGTCATCAGCAAACATGAAGAATTCAGCATCGTGAAATGTGCTTGTTATATCATTTATAAACAAGGAAAATAAAATTGGTCCCAAATGAGAGCCCTGAGGTACTCCGCTTAATGCTTCAAGTTGATCAGAATTAAAATTAAATATTTTTACCAAAAGTTTTCGAGACGTTAGGTAACTATACAATAATTTAAGGATATCATCGTCCAATTCTCCAAGTCCCTCAATTTACATATTAATACACGATCGCCTATTAGAATAAGAGTGAACTTAATATGTTGTTGGCTTAAAACCGTCATAATTTTATGCAAGATCGAGTAACATCAGCTACCATTGCCTATTATGGAATAAGTGGAAACGTAGATGGCAAATAACCTTAAATTTTTTTTATGAAAATAATATTGGTGCCATTATCAACCGTTTCATAAAGTTTATCCATGAAATATATTTTAAGTAAGTAAGGTGCTCAGTTAATTCAATAAAAAAAACTTATAAAATAATTCTACATCTTTTTAAAGTTCATTAGTTATATCCGAGAGATGTTTTTTAAAAGGTTTAATAACTTGTGAGCATAATAAAGTGTGTTAAGAGCCTTTCCTCATTACGCGCCATCTTTGCCTAGAGCCGTTAATTAGTCTGCCAGCGCAGCGCCTTCGTACAGCAAGGGCAAGAGAAACACGCAATCTTTAGTACTACAGTACTGCCGCTGCCGCGCCGTAGGCGTAGGGGTGAAGAAGCTTCGTCTCCATTAGTGACGAATAATTAGCATTAGCATCATGAATCAATTTTGAATTTACAATAGCAATTAGCATCTGTTAAAGATACTCAATTTCAATGTTTTCTTTCAATTTCATTATCGTCGAGCTTCAAGCGATCTTAACTTTTTTCCTTAAAACAATATTGTTGGACATCGGCGAACCAAATCATTTTCTTCCAATGTACACTCACAGAAGATACAAACAAATTCTTAGAATGTTTGATCAAACTAAAAGATCCCCCTACCAATTCAAATGTCTGCTCTTGTTTCTGATCCCAATCACAAAATTGTTTCAGTTATAAAAATAGTTTTCAATGAATTATTTTTAAATGTAAAAATCAACTTTATCGTTTTTTAATTTTATTTTATTTTATTTTATTTATTTGGATAACCAACAGCTATAATTATATCATATTTATATAACAAAACAAATAACAAATAAGCCAATTACAGGTTTTCACAAGTAGCATCACAGTAATTTAAAAAAGATTCTCGAACATAAAATGAATAGTAATTAAATGTTAATTTAAAAGAAAAGAAAAAAAATACTACGAGTTATTTTGAAAGCAAACGCCGCACGTTATTAAGATTATTTTCAAATAAATCTATGTTAAATGATTTATTTAGTACATTAAAATTATTAAAAGTTCGCCATAAATATGAATTTTGCCTATAATTAGATGAAACAAGAGGTATGTGAAGAAGAGGGTTATTTCTTAAAACTTTGGAAGGAACATTGATAGAAAGTTTGCAAAGTAGTTCAGGACAGTCAATTGAACCAGAGGCAATTTTAAGTAAATAAATTATATCCGCTATTTCACGACGTTTTTGCAGAGGCAGTAGGTGATGTTTTTTACATATATGAATATACTGGTCAGATTTAAACTCAAGTTTCAACCGGAAACACATGAACTTTACGAATTTTTTTTGAATATTTTCAATGCGTGATATCTGCACATTGTACATAGGATTCCATATTTGTGATGCATATTCTAAGTTGCTTCGCACTAATGTACAGTAAAGGATTTTAAGTGTCTTTGCCATAGTGAACGACGTAGAGCTACGCATAACAAAGCCAAGCGCACGCGATGACTTTTTTATGATGCTGTCAACATGGGCGTCAAAAAGTAATTTACTATCATGGAAGACACCTAGATCCTTTACACATAATGAGCGTTGGAGGTTTTGACCCTTAAGCACATAGTTAGTACGTAAAAATTTTACTTTGCGACTAAATGTAATAACTGAACACTTAGAAGGATTAAGGTCCAAGCAGTTGGAGTTGCAGATAAATGATAATACTGACATAAATGTAATAACTTGTTGATATGATACCTATGTTTAAAATCCTCTGACTTTGTAAAACCAAATCGGGTTGTGGTCCCGTGGCTAGTGTTGCGGACTCACGGATCAGAGGTCCGAGGGTCGAACCCCACTCTGCCCCAACTTGGTTTTCATTTTCTAAGAGTGAGTTATTTGCAACTCGTTGAAAATGGCCGCCAAAATTGAAATATTTGGGTAAATTATAAGAACGCTAATATTTCTTTAAAAAAAATAATAAAAAAATAAAAGAATATATATCGAAAGTATCGTGAGTTATTTTCTGTAATATACGAGTTTACCCGAGATTATATGTTACAGAAAATGGCGGCTTTCAAAAATAACTGGAAGTGCGGCTAGGAGTAGCAGGCGCTACGTTCAACAGTATGAAGACTGTCTGGAAATCAAACATTTACTCAGCTAATACCAAATGCCGCCTATATAACGCCTGTAAAACACCTATTCTCCTCTACGGATGCGAATCGCAGCACCTTACTAGGGCCAAAAACAGCAAAATACTGAGTTTTGAGAATAGGTGTCTCAGAAGCATTTTGGGTGTGCGATGGTTTAACTTTCTGAGTAATGAAGTAATAAGAGAATGGACGTAGCAAACTCCAGTGACAACTGTCATCAAGCAGAGGCGATACGGTTGGCTTGGTCATGTGCTGCGGATGCCTCCTGAGAGCCTTAACCACGCTTGCCTACTTTACAAGGCTCAGGTTCTCGACGTCATGGACGTCCGCTGTTGACTGTTCGTTGGCAGTTTATGTCAGAACTACGGGACGCGAATCTGACTTGGGAGGATGCACGGAGCTGGCAGCCAATAGAGATGCATGGAGGCTCTTTGTGGACACCCACCAAATGCTCCAACTAGGGAGCGGACATAGAATTATGATGATGATGATATGTCATTAAACATTTGACTTAAGACTGGCAAAAACATTCAGTTTATAAATTGGATAGAATCCGCTAGTGATTTTATGAAGATACTCGTACCAATAATTTAAAGGAAGAACCTTTCTGAAAATTAAATAATTAAATCGGTGTAAACTTTTCAGAAATCACAAAAAAATATCTTTGATACTTGATTTTGGATGAAATGTCAGCGCGTTTGCCTACCAAACAAGAGGTCTCGGGTTCGATTCCCGACATGTTTAACATAAAATATTTATTTAAAAGTGTGTAAAAACACTAGAATATTTCAGTCCCTGGATTGGTAAGACTGATCATCTTACCTTCATGCAACAAAAATTATCAAGATACGCTGCGATTGGTGTACCGATGCATTGCCCTATGCACCATTAGGTGTAGAAAGGAAATAATGATGATGAGGAAATAAAAAAGTATTTTTAGTGTATTTTTTTTTTATACTAAACCGTTATTTTTCGATAAAACATTGGTTTCTTAACAAAATGAAGCGCAAATCAAAGTCATATCCGTCAAGAACCTGACCGATTCTATTCTTTATTATCTTATAAACGGTAACTAATTACCATTTACATTTAACACTTATTACCGTTTCCAAAAATACATTGATGTCAATATATGAACAATTTTGTATGTGAAATACGATCAAAACCGACTGTTTTTGAGTGTTTTCGACGCGATGACTACTCTCAGGTAAAAATTCTGAAGATTAGACGATTTTAATCACACTCGATAGTGTGGAAAATTCTGCCTCGCAGCGTAACGCATTCGTTTACCAAGCTTAAAGTCCTGGATTCGATTCCTAGCAGGGTCAAGATGAAATATTTGATTTTTAGGTATTTTACACTGCAATTTTTCACTGTTCCTGGACTGACACCGGAAACTTTTATGTGACAGCTTTATCTTAATACATATTTCACACACATCGCAGTCCAAATACTAAAAACAATAACACTAACATGAAAAATGCAATCTGTATTCTCATTACATTATTTTGTGTTGTGTACGAAATTGGTGCTGTTTTCAGTTTATATTTTTCTAATAATGTTTATATATATTTATGTTTTTAATTTATTTTGATAAAATATAATAAATTTATTAAGGAAACATAAGACGAGTTATTTTACAGTAAAACCCATTAAGCCTGTATTTTAGAGGCTAGTCAGCAAGTGGAAAATAGGGAATGTAAAGGGTGTTATAAAAAATACACCACAACATCCAGGCCTGATGAAAAAAAAAAAAAAACTTGTTTTCTTTCTTACAAATGCCCACGATTGGCCGTCTAACCAACTGCGCTACGACGCCTATCGAATTTAAATCCACAAACTTGGAATAACCATTGACCGATTTTATCGCTTTCACAACATCTTCGAGACTAGTGTTTCACTCGTCTTTTATTTCCTTAATAAATTACAATAATTATAATCAATATTTTGAGTTTGTCCGAATTTTTGTAGACAAGAACTGGATTCAACTCCCTGGGGAGCTGCTTTTATTAACATATTACAACAGAGATGAAGAACATTTAAGAGAAGGTAATATAGAAGTCTAGGCATCTACAGGGCTTATAACCTGTCAATGGCTGGTTTAAGTGGCGACTTTACACGCTGTGTAACATTCACCATTCTGCCTATATTTGAACATCTACATTCCTCCAATTCTTTCATCTGTTGATGTTTGTGAAGTTAAAGAGCTAAAACCTTTATTTATGCGAGTGAGATTCATCTAATTGAATTATTTCCTGCATACTAGGCAACGCCTGAAAATGTTTTTTTTTTTTTCAATTTCCATACTTCTTCATGGACCAGGTAATTTATCAACAATATTTTTGTTGATAAATTACCTGGTCCATGTAAATCGGCCACTTAAACCAGCCATTGACAGGTCATAAGCCTTGTAGATGCCTAGACTTCTATATTACCTTCTCTTAAATGTTCTTCATCTCAGTTGTAATATGTTAATAATTATAATAATAAAAATACGTATATAGTTTTATCCCATTTTTAAATATTTTTTACATGTGACCGGTTTTCGTCGTGACCGACAACGTCACCAGTCTGACGATGTCTGTCACAATAAACCCGGTCACTGGTAAAAATTATAAATAAAAGTGGAATTTAACCATATACGTATTATCAATTATTAATAAAATGCAGTTCCACCAAGAAATATCATTAGAAAAACTCATTTTTTTAAATTAGAATAAACTTTCACCAACAATTTTCACTAACAAACTTGAATGCTTTTCAATACAATTATGGTAAATTTCAGTTTCAACACATACAACATGTTTTTCTTTTTAATGCTGTTCTTTTCCAAAAAAGAGACAACCTCATTTGTTTGGAGAGAGACTTACACTGATTAATCATTAATTTAGGAGTATTGCGGAGGAACTAAAGTCAAATTGATTTGATCCCATCGCATTGATACAACATTGCTACTCATAGCTGCGGTATACAAACTCAAGTATAACATCTCTCATTGCTAGCTGTTTTATAATCTCAACAAAAGTTGGGTATTAAACAAATAATTTATATAAAAATAAAATAAAATATTGACATTTTCAATTGTTTTTTTTATGACGATCTAGTAGCTACTTTTTAAAGTGTTTATTTCATTTTATATTGAACTTATTTAAATATCTTATCAACATAGCACTATGTGCACAACATTAACTTTAAATAAATAAACATATGAACGAGATACGCTGCGTATCTCGATCATGCCAATAACATTTCGCGTGCTAATAAAATAGCAAAAATTTACATCACAGGTCTCCATGGACATCTAGCTGAGAGACTTAGCGGAGTGTGACGTCATCACAGCGCGCCATCACTCTGTTAACCCTTTGTGCTTAAGTGGCTTCACAGCGAATTGACCTAAATAAATCAATATGCCCTGATACACAGCAAGCGTCAATACTGTTTATTAGAATTTTTATATATTATGCTGTTAAAATATGAATTCAGTGTGCAATTAAATTTCCTAAATTTTTACAGTCATTCAGATGCAGATTTAAATTTTTCTGGGTTATTGTGCCGTGTGTCGTTTACATTATTTGCCAACGTGTCGTTCGCACTTTTGCCTGTGACAGTGTCAATAAGCAAATGCCGGGGGGAAAAAAGTGCTTGAGAGAAGATTTTGGAAAATATGTGTACATGTAGGAAACAAAGCGTGAGAGAAACAACAATTAATTTTAAAATGTATGAACCGAACTAAGGAAGAGATGGTACATTTTTTCCAATCGATACAGTAAAAATATTCACATTCTACATAAGCCCTCACAGGTATTTTCCAGTACCGTTGACGTATTAATGCATAAAGACATCCCATCAGACCCTGAGCCCTTAAAAAATGATGACACTTAATTCATGTCCAAACGCTCAGTCATGCCCAGCACGTTTTTAGTAGTTCTTCGAGCGCCAGCCAGGCGTGACGTTTAGAATCGAAACCAAAATGCCTGCTTGTGTCATAAAAACACGTAAAAACCTTTCGGGTAAACATTGTAAAAAGGATTGTGTAACTTTTCATTGGTAAATATTTGTTTATGAGTGATAAACAAAGCTTATAACAATTTATTTTCAAATATAAATATAATTTTTCATAAATGTCCAACTACGCCTAGCGGCGCAAATGCGGAGCCCTTCTCACTTACAGGGCAGCACTGATAGAAATACGATTTAAAAATAAAATAAATCTGAGTTAATGTTATTTTTGCATTCCCCGAAATCCAGTGAAAAGAAATAAATGGGTCAAAATTATAATTGGCATCCACCAAAAACGAATGTTGATTGTTAACGTTAAAATATAACCTTATTATATACCAAAAATGAGTTGTTCCAACTTTTGGTGGCATATGCATGATCTTTGAAAGCAGCTCTTGTCTAAATAAATAAACTTAGTAACTATGGATACGTTTCCGATTCGCTACTTATTAAAATAGTTCACTCTATAGGGCGCGTCCATGTATTAATATGTCAATGTCCAGTACAAATAGAGCTTAAGGAATAGAGATACGTTCATTTTTTATGTTCCCTTTATAAGATCAAAGGGAGCTAGATCATTTTTTGCTAATATATATAACAACTATTTGACCCGACAGACGTTGTCCTGCCCGAACGTTGGCTTGCCTGCTATTATCTTGAAAAAATACTTTTCATCTAGGTACTTGTTTGAGGATTAAATTCCAAAACTAAAAATTGTTGATAATCAAAAGTATTGAATTTAAGTACTTATACGGTACTTGTTTATATTTGAATTCCAAAACATAAAATTATTATTTTTTCAAATATGGCATTCTTTTTGCAAATGTCGAACTCCGGTCGTCTCACCAACAAAGGCCGTACTTATTTAGGAATACGATTTTTGAAAATGTATGTAAGTTTTTGAATGTTTACAAAAAAAGGCATTTGTTTTTTGTGGATCTCAATAAGATTCTTTCTTTAAATTCCTTATAATTTCTACCCATTTATTTCTTTTCATTAGATTTTTGGTAACACTAAAATAATATTAAATTCAATACATTTTTAATAATCGTATTCCTACATAAGTACACCACTTTGTTGGTGAGACGACCGGTGTTCGACGTTTGCAAAAAGAATGCCAAATTTGAAAAAACATTTATTTTATGTTTTGGAATTCAACCATAAACAAGTACCTTCTTAAATTCAATATTTTTTTAATATCAACAATTTTTAGTTTTGGAATTTAATCATAAACAAGTACCTAGATGAAAAGGATTTTTCCAAGATGATAGCAGGCAAGCCTACGTTCGGGCAGGACAACTTCTGTCGAGTCCGCTAGTATTTAATAAAAAGAATATCAAATTTACTTGCGTATCTCGCATTTTCGCTAAGACAAATAATGTTGATTTTATCAACTCACAGAATTGGCGATTATCTGATATAGTTTATTTAAATAATGTGTTATGAAATGTTCAACTTGTTCTTTAAAAAATGATGAGTGATAAGATAATTTAATAAAGCACTTTATCAACAAACAGTCCATTCAAATCTTCAATAAACCTTGTTTTCATGTAAATCATTTAAATTGTACGTTTACTTGGTTCACCGACACCGCACTAACACATAAACATATGCTTATCAAACATTCAAACACACCGTACGTTTATGTTTGACCTCTTCGTCTCTGTGAAGACGTATTTATTTATTTATTTGTGTGTACAGTGTTCTATTACAAAATTGTGAAATAATATAAAAAGAATATATCTATACATATAACACAGTTGTTTTATAAATGTTCTTTATAATAACTTTGGGATTTTAACACTTAACATACGTAAGTAGAAAAACAATAAAAATAAAGATAACGCGGTATATTCGAAATAGCAAAAATCATAAATCATTGATTTGTTGGTATTGTTGCAATGTATATTGAATGCCCTAGGAATAATACTAACTGTCTCCTGATAAGAGCTCAGGGGTTCTCAACCGTTTTAAAAATTAAATATAAAAAGGAACAAAATAATAAATCTTTAAAAAAAATAAAAATATATGCATTAAAAATTAAATTTTAAAAACTAAAAAAAAAACCAAATATCTAGTCGTACGTTGATAAACATATTTGACGTGTATTTATTTTTACATTTATTTTTCTCTTTTTATAAATGAACATAAATACTTAAACATCAGTCAAAATCCTGAAAACTATTTCTTAAGTAGCAAGTTTAGACTTCATTTGGCTAATTTGTTTAATTATGTGGTTTAATCAATCATCTAAAAAGTGGTGATATAAATTACTTATTTAGGTAAAATTATACACTTTCGTATAAAATGCGTAATTTGATGGAACTTGCCCGAAGGAAAGGGTTAGAACCTTCAAAATGTTATTTTAGGTTTTCTCATTTGAAACCGTTTCAAAAAAATATTTACGCTTCACATGTGATGAATGCTAAATTACTCTTGGGTCACCGGTTTATTCCTTTTTTGAATAATTTCATCATATATTTTAAGCGCTCAATAATAATTACAATTAATAGAAATTATAAAAAACAATTTAGAGTCTATTTAAATCTTAACTAACCTCTGCTTTCTGTGTGCGTAAAAATAAGTTTTTATATAAGTCATTCCAGTGTGCCTACTAACACAAACGGTATTTCTGTACGCGAGATATTGCTTATTATTTTATGTTAACAATCATCTATTTCATTTTTTGTAAATAAATTTTGCGTAAAAATACGCATGCTTTTAGTTCAATAATACTTATATAACTTTTTAAAATTATATAATTTATCTAACGTCTTTCTTTGTAAAGGAAAAATAAGAAACCCGCTGACAAGCCGGTTTCGCGGTTTAGTGGGTTTCATTATTTTTCCCTTTATGTTTTTCCCTCTTAAATAAAAATAAATAAAACAAAAAAAAGAGGTAAACTACAGTATCTCCGAAAACCCAACTTTTCAGGAGAGACAAATTAGTGATTTTTTATGCTTTAAACATCTTATATTTTTCAATGAGCGCCTTTAATTTAAAGTAAATTAGTTTTCTAAAATATATTTATACACATTACAAAAACCTTTGGGAGTTCATTATGGTTTCTTACTGTCCTAAACCTCTAATTTGGTGTAGAGTTACTATAAAAAATAAATAAATAATCTTTGTTGTTGACTTATGCCCACCGGAAATGGGTCCGATACGAACCAGTAACATTGAAAATTATTGATTACATGAAAAGCGATTTTATTACATCATTTTCTTTAATAAAACCATGAAATAGTACATAAAACTTTACCAAAAGTCTTTTTTTATTGATTCTGAGAATTTTTTTAAAAATATTATAATTTTTTAATTTAAATAATTCACCCTCGGCACAGGACACCCCAGTGAGGTAACATTCACAAACAGTTTACATACATATGCATAAGGGCGATTATATTGCCTTAAGGTAATTTCTTCCTACCTACCCAAACCGTTTAGCTTGAGAAAATCAGTTTGATATGAATATATCGTAGGTATATTATAATATTTTCATTATAAAACAAAACATTGATGTCAATGTTTATTTTTTGAAGAAATAAAAATTGACTAAAAATCTACACCATACTATGAAGAAAGGAGGCGGTAAAGAGGGGAGGAAAGAGGAAGAAGAAAGGAAAAACCTTAATATTTAGGAAGTGATTTAACATATCATACGTTATTTATTCAATTATCTAAATAATTTAAGTAATTAAATAATTTGAAAATATTGTAAAACCCACAAAAAATGGCCGAAAAGTGACTTTCAAAACTAGGTATGATCTGACCCGGCACTGGTAGGCACGTATTTTTCGACCCAGAGGACTTCAAGAGTTAAAAAATTAAGAGTTAATGCTATTTACTATGTCTAGAATGTGAAGATTAGTCAATTTGTCACATGACTTGGAATTCTTTAGGATAGATCTTCCGGCTTTTCGTAGATCTCTTCGCCACTAAAACAGCGTGAGATGAAGATGGATTGGCATGGTTAAGCTCGAAGTCTAATATGTTTATCGTGTTTATGAATATATTGTTTACAATTGTTTTATTCACCTTGTTTGTCTTTGCCACATAGTTTTATGTTCGTTTTGTTCAGTTTCTTGTATGTGTGTTTCTTCATAAAATTGTTGTCATCGGCTTAGGCCGTATATATAGTAAATAAATACAAGACGAAAATTTTGATTTTGACATGGTAATATCTCAATTTCTTAATATTTAGAGTCGCCGCAATTTACCTCTCGCATACAGATTTGTATGTTTGCTTGGTTCACCGACAGGCACTACCACAATATTGACATAGGATTATTAAACATTCGAACGCACTGTTCGCGATTTCATTTTTGGCCTAATTTTTTTTTTTTTTCTATATACGTATATATATATTAAACACTTTGTGCTCAATTTTGATTTTTCTTCGAAATTGTATTAATCATATTCCCCATCATCTTCATATTTCCATTATGTCTGTATGATTGTATTATTCACGAATATATCTCTATGTATTCATTATTTTCTTATTTTTCATATACGTATTTTTATTTTCCTCCTTTGAATTTGTAATTATCTTTCGTCTGTATTTCGTTCCGACGCCTATACTTTGCAGTACAGTAATGCCTCGCTAATCCGGACCCCGCTTATTTTTGAATCCCGGTAATCCAGAC
>NW_028279053.1:0-47856 GCF_059751315.1 Micrasema longulum
TAAAAATATTTTTTTTATTTTATTAGTTGGTTGGAAGAAATTGCTATTTGGCAATAAGCCCGCTAATGTACAAAAATAAAACCTACCTACCTACTGAATAAATAAGGCCCATGATCTAAGTCGATTTTTGTCGGCCATGTAGTGTGATGGTCAGCGCGTTTGCGTTCTATGTAAGAGGTCTCGGGTTTGATTCCCGACACGGTAGGTGTAAAATATTTATTTAAAAGGTCGTTTTTACACTAGCATTTTTTATAGTCCCTGGACTGGTATCTAAAGCGTAAGACTGACCATCTTGCCTTCATGTAACAAAAATGATTAAGATAAGCTGCGATTGGTGTACCAATGCAGTTCCCTATGCACCATAAGGTGCGGAAAAGGAATGATGATGATGATGATGATCTAAGTTCTTTTCTTTTTTATGGTATTACTTAGTACCAAAATATTTATTTATTTAATTAAATATAATATAAATAAGGTGGCAGGAATCGTCCCGAGTAACGTGTGTGTTGGGTGACTTTGTTGAATCATCTTGGCGTAGAATTATAATATACCCAAAAGGCGCGTAGAGCCAACCCTGCACGTTATCTCACCTGCGCGCATGCGTGAAGTGGTCACGTAGTGTTGCCAGACCGCGAACAATATATTGTCATCTCACAAATATAAGATGATTTTGTGTTATGTTATTTTATATTTTACCACAAAAAATATTTTAATGATTGGATAACGTGAAAAAAAACCATTAATTATCATTGAGTAATTAAGTAAATTAGTATCGTTTGATATTAAACATAGGCTTATTAATAGAAAGCCGGGAAAAAATTCGAGTACCCTGGCAATACTAATAAAGTGTCCGTATTGTTTTATTAACAATCTGAAAGACGGTAAAACAATCGAATTCTAAAATAATATTATTTGTGGATTCGTTACTTTCACTTGAAATGTGATCCCACCCTATTTATTTTTGATCCCAGTTGTATTTTCAAACTTAAAAACGACACAACATGGCATAGTAGAGTTTAAATCGGCTGTTGCGTACTAACGGACGTCTACAGAGTAACTAATGGCCAAAACGTTAAAATACTCATACTAATAATGCGTAGTTAAGTCGGCCTTAGTTTGACGAGCGTACGCGGTTTCTGGACTATTATAATTCTATGCATCTTGGATTAGTTCATGCGCTCTCTAGCTATCGAAGAAATTATTTTTGCGGCTAACTTTCACGCCACCATCAACATTATTTTGAATATGTTCAAATTTTTGTAGAACAACTTTTTTTTTTCAACACAGATGAAGCTGATGAGAATATGGAGGTCCAGGCATATACTCATATTACTTACGACCTGTCATCATTTAAGTAAGATAATCACTGTAAACACTGTGTCACATTCACCATTATGCTTATAGTTAGTGAACTTCGTTATTCGCGTATGGTATTTTTCGATTCTCTGTGCATGGTCTGAATATTATATTTCGCATGCCCGTTGGCCCACTTCAAGGAATTAAAGAGAGGAGAAAACTAAAAACATATATTGCTGGAACATAATATGAAGTACCAATTACAGATATTTGTACAACGTTATAATTTTTTTAGGAATATTTTTTAAGCATCGTTTCTACTTAAATCTGAAGTAATTAGGAAGTTCAGTGCATTTTTCCAATTTTTATATATTTTTTTATTGTTAATGGACTATTGAACTAAGCCAAAAATACATTAAAATTTTTATATTGTATTATCACGGCTATTATTTTTGAAAGTTTTGGATTTCTAAAATAACTCCGCGTGTGACGTCGGAAGTTCTTCTCTGTCAGTTTTCCCGATTGGTTCATTTAAGGTTAGCATAACGGATATCCCTCACAGCTTTCATATCATTGGTTGGTTCATATGAACCAGTGACGTCGTTCAAAGAAGTGCGTTTTTATTTTAAAAAAAAAAACAATTTTTTTCGTACGTTTTTAAGAAACTTTGCCGTACAATTTTACGCCTTTATTTTTACAAGAAAAAGAGCGCGCAAGAAAATCCAATTTTCCGTAGGGCTGAAGTTTTTCATTGATAAAAGTTGAGATTATTTAAAAATTTTAATTTTTTTTCTTTGTTAATATACTATTAAGCTAAACCAAAAATAGGTTTTTATTTTTATATTGTATTATTTTGACTTTGAGTTGTAAAAGGGCATATTTTTCTTCACGGAATTGGCAAAGTATGCTACTTTTCGTCTTTTTACAGAAGTTCACTGTTCATGAAGAGGAAATATTGAGAAATATGGAAGTGTAGACATTTACCGGGCTTATAATTTGTCATTCTTACACACCTGATCACCATTCTGCCTAAAATTTGTCTCTTCCGCATCTACAAATTTCTAATTAAGTATGAATGATAAAAAGTATACACGAGTAATCGTATTATTCTGACCTTTCTCACGGACTTCGTTTGTCAATTTTTGAGCAATACTTTAAAACAATATGATTTTCAGAAAGAAAAAAATATTCACATTTCACTCGTATATTACGTTTTCTCTTCGTTATATTACAGAAAAACACGTATTTTGTACCTCCATCAAATAATAATTTACTACCAAACCTTTTGTATAGTGTCATGTGATATTTTATGCTACCTTTATCAAAATCTGAAATATATCTGAACAAAACTTAAAATAAGAATATAAACACAAATAAAATAGGCACCGAAGCTAAGCAATCTCTCTGAATCTCTATTCAAACGTAAAATATATTTTACGAAGGGTAACGTACGCAAAATGGGGTGATTTGAGCCTTTATGAGATATGTTTACATTTTATTTTTATCCGTCAATTAGTAAATACTTATGAACTTCTTATTTTTCTTAAACTGAATAGTTTCAATAGGTAGGAAAAAATTGCCCTAAGGCAATATGTCCGTCTTTATATGTAAACAAAATTGGCGTTTATTTTAGTTGAGTAGCGCGTTATTCTTTTGTTTTATTTATAAATTTAATTTTATAAAACCAATACAGTCATATTAATGAACAATTTATACGGAATAACAAGAATAATTGCAGGTTTCACATAGAAAGAAACTATAAAAAAACAAAATGTATATTTCAGTACAGAAAGTGAGATATGAAAGCAGGAAAGGAAGAAAAAAAATGAAAATGGAGAAAGAATGAGTAAATAAAAAACAAGGCAAAAAGAAATAAAAATGAACATGATTATATGAGTCATGAACAATAATACACACAACACACAAACAAACATATTTTTGTTTATATATTTATTCATACAAATGCATATATAACAGAATTATATATTTTTATTTTATTCACAATATATTTATGTAACATATATTCTAAGACACAAATCACAACTCCATGGAACCAAAGTCCTGTGTTGAGTTAAAACGAATATACGCATAACACTTTAACAATAAACATATCATCATATGTACGAGTATTATACAGAACAAAAACCACATGAAAAATTACATGGCATATCAACATATAAAAAACACAAGATGAAAAAACATTTGAAGTACATGAAAAAATAAAATTGACATAAACTTACTCATATATTAAAAAAAAACCTCAATGTATTTCTTGTTCTAATCCCCCCCAACAACGTATCCTTAACTTTATGAGGCCAAGAGCCCTGTGTTGAGTTGGGATACAACATAATGGAAAATGGAAGCATGTATATTATTATTAAGAATTTTATTAAAAAAATCGGCAGTCTCTTGCGATTGTCTCTTCTCTTAGACAAAATTCAAACTTGTTCACCTCTCCTGAAAATGACTTTCGTTTTGGAGAATTTAATATATATGCATATACACACACAGACACACCTACACACCCTTACATACCCTGACACATATAAACATATATATATACATTCACAAATATGTATATAAATACATTAATATTTTCACGTTTACAAAAATACATACATGCATACATCCAAATTCATATTTTTAATTAATAATACAAGAAAGAAAACAAATATATAAAATAGTAATGAAATATTTTGCTCTCTTATAACGTCTCTATTGCAATGTTTACACAATAAGAAAAGCAAATAATAATGTAAAATGGGACATAAAATAAATTTTCAGTATGGTTGCTAAGTATCTTACTACGTATATTCTGTTCTGAGATAGCTAGCAATTATTCCTATGCTATTTTTGAGGCACAATTTTAATTATGTTGTTATAAAAGTACTGCAATATAAAATAAAAAATGTTATAAGAGGAATGTTTCATCTCATCATATTACATTTGTATATAAAGTGCTCATGAAGCGTTAAATAAATAAATAAATATAAAGATTTTCGTTAATAGTAAAAAAATCCACGGTAAAATAGTTAATAGTTACTTGATGCTTATGTTTTTTACAACTCTTGTGTGGTTGATATGTCACACTAGTCAACATATGATTCAAGACTTACGACAATACATCCATCATATTTTTTTGAAAGATGAAGTTGTATTTTTTATAATCTTCATATGAACATTTTGAAACCGGATTTGGAAAGTAAAAAAAATATAACTATGCTGGATTTTAATACAAAAAATATTTAACCTTGCTACCCGAAGAATGATGTCAGCAAATATAGCAATACATCTGTGTTAAAAAGAGCACAAAAATATAACACAAAACAAAGAATACATTGGTCGTATACAATTTAATAAACTGCCTGATGACCTTAAAAATGAAATGTCGAGTGGTAAATCTCAAAGACCAGAAATGAAGACCTATTTCTTGAATCTTTTTGAAAGTGATAGTTTTTAGCTCAGTTTCTGTGAATAGTCTATATATTGTGTTTTAGGTTTAAATGTTTTTCTTTTCTTTTTTTAATATTAAGTTCACAGAATGTTTAAATGTTTTTATTTTCTTTTTTAATATTAATTTCACAGAATGTTTAAATGTTTTTCTTTTCTTTTTTAATATTAAGTTCACAGATTGTTTGAATGTTTTTATTTTCTTCTTTAATATTAAGTTAACAGATTGTTTAAATGTTTTCTTTCCTTTTTTAATATTAAGTTCATAGAATGTTAAAATTTGTTTAAATTTTTATTGTTTAAATGTATACTATGTATTGTTACAAGAAATGTACTATTTTTTTTATGTACCGTCCCAAATGAGTTTTCTCGTACAACTCCTGGGAATATAATATCATGATATTCATGTCTTATATGTTTTATTAATAAAAAAAAAGAAAAAAAAAAGACAGAGACGCTGTTCTGTAGCCGCCGTAGATAGTGTTGTGTGAAACAAATTCAGTTGGTTTTTCGACAGTGATGGGGGACGCACGCGGGAGAAATGAGCGGCGATTGAATGATTTTTTTGCCACAAGAGAGCTAAATAATTTGTTAATTTTTATAAATTATGGAAATGTAATAATTTAACTACATTTCTTAATTTTTTTTTTCAAATGTCTGAGCTTAAGAATATTTCATCTCTTACTTGTGGTAACACGATGTTACATCACCGCGCGCAAAGAAATTATTTACCGCAGTCTTTTAAGCGTAAATAAAATATTCATCATCAAACCTCTATCTGCATCCAATGGTACCAAACACACTGAATTCTTAAATCAAATGCAGCGTGTTTGGATCATCTGTTGCAGGAAAGTACCGTCTTTAGTCTTCCACTTTTGGTACCCAGCCGAGAAAAATAAAAAAATTTAAAGGAAAATCAGCACCATTACAAACAAATATTAGTGAACTAGTTAAACAAATTAGAAAATGTAAATACATATTTATTAGATAAAGGAATATTTAAAAAATCAATAATTAAAAAATAGTTTTCTATTCAATTGTACAATCTTTGTTACAATATGGGATTAAAGGATGGGGTGGTGCATATGCCAACATATTAAACCCTCTTAAAATAGTACAAAAAATAATTATTAAAAAAATTTAAAAGAATTCCTCGATATTCAATACGGAAAGTCAATATAAAATATTTAAGGTTCATACGGAAGACACTCTTTATAAAATAAATTATATTTTAAAAATTTATAAAGAAGAAAAAATAAAAGAATTCGAGATGAATAAGTCACTCAGATACCAACATAATATTAAAATTCATAAATTCTACACAAGTCATAATCAAAATAGCTTTGTCTTCAAAGGTGTACAAAAATATAATAATCTCCCCGATGAACTAAAAACAATTTTAAAAAATTTATCAATAAATAAATTTAAAGTAAATCTATAGAAATTTTTTGAACACGTGTATAAACTGCATTAAATTTTAATTAGTATGAATGTATTATTGTTTTATGTTTATTTCTCATATACTCGTATATTCAAAATTATATAAACTCTTATAAATAAACAACTACAACAGTGTAAGTCACTCTCCAAGCACAAGAGTTAGTCTCTTTTTTGATAGTTACAGTGATAACATTTACAAGATGTATAAAAATAGATCTGTATAGAATTTTAAAAAAAACATGAACATTGAAGAATCTTGGAAGTAATTTGTAATTCGTCGAACAGACAGGGAGCCCTTAGTTTTTAATCTAGTGTTGTGAGTGTGGGAAACTCTTTTTTTATATTCCGGATCAACAAAGTGATCTCCAATCAATTTGTAGTCACAGAGTTGTTTTACCGGCAGGACATTACAGAATTTAAAAATATACACCTTCTTAATAATGATCTTTGTCCTGGTCCCGCCCCTGATATAACTATAAGGGAGCGGACTTGGAAAAACAGGAATGAAAGTAGGTTGACTGCTGTAAAACTATGAACGATAGATGCACAAATGTAGAGATCCGCACATTATGTAAGGCTAAAATAAGTATTATCGACAAAATCAAGAAAGGTTTAACTCACAAACTGAACGTTCCATTTACAAGATGTATAAAAATAGGTCTGTTTAGAATTTAAAAAAAAACATGAACCTTTGACGAAATTTATTAATAAAAAAAAAAAATTCAAGTTTGCCTTCTCGGGACATCGAACATGTCAGGCCAAGGCGCCAAACAATATACTACAAGATGGACTTAGCAGTCATCGAGTCACTAACATTCGTCAAGGATTCTGGTTCTATTTCACGCACATACATATCTTCATTCGCAACTTAGTAAAAACAATAAATCATGTCGGTTTAAATGTTTTTCATAATCATTAAATTACTATATGAAAAGCTTTTTTCGAACACAAAGTCACCCCTCTAAGTAACCCCTCGCGACGAACCACATTGAAGAACCCAAAACCAAACGTTTACGCAACTTATTTTGTATAATATTTTGACTAGTAAAAGCGATTCATGAACTGCTATGAAAAAATAAACTGCCTTTTGATGTAACTAATAGCTTTTTTAAAAGATGAAAGCCGTTTCTAATTTATAATGCTAAGGGGAATTTGAAAGGGTGTTTTATTATTTATACAAAAACATTTAAGTCTTACGAAATATCGGATATTGGTAAAATATAACAATATTTCAATAGTTTCGTCATTTTTAGCTGTAATATAAAAAGAACATGTAAACGTTAGACTTACAAATTTAACTTTACCAATGACAAAATCCAGTGGTTTTTTTGTATTTTTTTAATTTGACTATCAAACTAAGCCTAAATTAAAAACATGTATTTTTAATCATCGTTTTCCGCGCAATCATTTTTGAGATTTATAATTTTGAAATTACTCCACGTGTGACGTCACAAGTTTTCTTCGGTGAGTTCTGTTGATTGGTGAATTGCCTTCTCGTAAACCGGAAATCGGCCTCGAAAGGTTTACGATGTATGCCAGAAAAGCGATTTGCTAATGAATGTTGATAAATCAAAAGTGAGGGTTTTCGAAAGGGATGAAAATTTAAATAAATGTGAGATCAGTGTGAATGGAGATATTCTGAATCAGGTAGAAGAATTTGTGAATCTGGGAAGTATGTTTACTAAGGATGGAAAGACCGAGAAAGATATTGAAAGGAGGGTGAGTGCCGGGAACAGGGTGAACGATGCACTGAAATCTACTTTGGCAAACAAATGTTTGTCGCAGGAGGCAAAGCCAGCAGCAGTTCACAATGAAGTTCTAGTGCCAACTCTAATGAATGGGAGCGAAGTATGGAATTGGAAAAATAATTATAAAAGTAGGTTAAATTCTGTTGAAATGCGACCCCTTAGGCGAATGTGTGGTAAAGCCGTGGGTTAGTGGTCAAGACGCTTAACTCACACACGGAAGGTTTCGGGTTCGATTCCCGGTGAGAACACAAAAGTTAAAATGTAATTTTTCTTAAGCCTGGGTGTTCTGTGATGTAATTCACTATAATTAGGTCTTCTGGCCAGTTGTGGTGCAAAAAAAAACAAAAATAAAAAAAGTTTGATAGGTGCACAAATGTCGAGATCCGTGAACTCTGAAAGGCTGAGACATGATTTATCGACAGAATCAAGAAAGGGGTGCTGCGTTGGTTTGGACATGTAGAGCGAATGGACAGCGAAAGAACGGCTTAAAAGATCTAGGCTGCGAATGTTGATGGATGCAGAAAACGAGAAAGACCGAGAAAGACATGACACAATCAAGTCCGTCAAATACTTAAGGATGGACATGTCAAGAGTAGGAATAATCAGCGTGCGTGCGTGTATGAATGTAGAGTAAGCGAGGTCTGTATGCAAGAACAGAAAGATATGGCATTTTATCGTCTCTGCCTCTCTGAAACGACGTGAGGGTTTGTTTGTTTGGCGTTGCGGTCAATGCCTTTGTCTATCATGCAAGAGGTCTTGGATTTGATTTCCGATATGGTTGACACGAAATATTAATTTAAAATGTGTTTTTACATCAGAATATTTCGTATTCCCTCGACTGGCGCCTGAAGCATAAGACTGATCACCTTACCTTCATGTAACAAAAATGATAAAGATACACTGCGATTGGTATACTATATTTTTTTAGAAAAATATTAATATCTTTGTTGGACTCGCTTCGCGTTCTCAAGAGAAGAGTTTTCTAATTATGGTTTTCATAGATAATGTTTGCTTTGCTTTGTGCATGCCACCATCGCTTTACATACTTGGGAGTTCATATTACTTAGGATATTGGTATGCATAAAGGGCTCGCAGCCCGCATTGTAATTGTTAGAGAAAATTTTAAGCGATGCGTGCTATTTGTAACTCTATTTAATGATTTATTTGACAATTGTAGTCTGCATTACTTTACGGGCTGTTTAACCCATCACGTAATGCAGTCTAGTCGATTGTGGGGATCAAAGTTCATCGATAAATGACACATACCCACCCACCAAAAGATTTTCCATGAGTTATGGAATAACGACCTAAGAAGCAACTCAGCGTATTCCATTGAACACAATACATTATATTCTGCAAGACATTATTGTACACAGGACGTATACTCAATAACGAAATCGGATGAAATATCCAGTGCAACGTCCTCAAGTATATATATTTATTTTATTTTATTTTATTTTTATTTCATTTTATTTGGGATTTTTACAGCTATTACATAAACAAAATAATTAGAAAAATCTTAAAAATACTAAAGCCAATTAAAAAAATCCACTGTAAATATAATGACACATAATATATAAGAAAAGAAGTTTAGTAATTGTATTTGTGTGACGTTTGTATTCATGTGTATGTGAATGTGTGTATGCGTGAATGAATGAGGGAGAGGATACATGTGCGTGTGGGAATGAAAGAGGGAGAGGGTGCGTTTGTATGGGTGCGTAAGTATGAAAATAATATATTTGCTTAAAACTTGTAAATTGTATTAAAAATGGTAGAATAAAGAGCTTAGTAAAAAGTTAGAAACCTTTTTGTTAAAATTCAAATGACGAAATGATATAAATTGTTTTTTTTTTTTTTTTTAAGTATGTTAAATTTCAAAACCGTATTCTGAAGAAAAAAAAAGCATTTTATTTTTTAAATTTAACTGATACACATCGAATGAATAATGTGGGACGAGTCCTATACAATACAGTAGGTAATCACAAAATGCAGTAAATACGAAATATTGACTCCACTACCCCCATAAGACATAAATAATACAGTAACACGGCCTATAAAAGGACTACATGGACCTGGCGTGGATGCCTCGGGAGAGCTTTATCGCAAGTTGCCTGCTCTTTACATCTTCGGGCTCCCGCCGTTCTAGAAGGCTGATAATGACGATCTTTCAGATTTATTCGATGACACCAAAGAGACTCAGGATTAACGTGGGAGTATGTAAGAGTATTGGCTAGTGATAAAGTCTCCTGGAGACGTCTGCTGTCCACATGCCCCAATTAGGAGTGGATGTAAGAAAAACAGAAGAATACGTATTTTTGTACACTCTTGCCTTTTGCTTTCATTTTGTTCATGAGTTTAAATTTTGATATTTTTCAATTTTATTTAATTTTTTGTGATTTTTGCATCTCGCTTGCTGTAGACCTTATTTGGCTATTCATATTTTATTTTATACGTGTCTGTGTGAGTGATATTTTTACAAAAAAAATATCTTTTTATTTGGATTGGAAGAAGATGGGAGAAAAGAAAATAGACGGAGAATCATCCATGCCAAGTAAACATGATACCGGCTGCGGGTGAAATGGTACTAATATTCTCAAGGACTTGTGCATAACCTTGCAGGGTAGGAGATTATATCTCGGAGAGGGAGAAATAAAATTTAATTGGCCAATGAGCCTTATCTTTAACATTCCGCTTTCCCCCTCTGTGCTCGTATTCTTAACTTTTCCTTTATCACCTATTTCATTTCACATTTCCACTTTTACGCCGGACGATCGGAGATTTCATCCCCGGAAAGTTTATGGCTGTCTGCTTTACACTCTAGGGGGTAGAAAAACGCATCAAAAAATATTTATTTACTTCATTTTCAGGAACTCAGTTTTTTGTGATACCATGTAAACCCTCTTTTTAAATAAACATAAAAAAAACAAAAGTTTGAGCTCACATTTTCAATTTTTTGTAAGTAAGTACTGGGTTTTAACACACTAATAAAGTTTTTTTTTTACCTCTTTAGTCAGATATTACGGCGGGCCCGTGATGTAATGGCTAAGACGCTTACATTCCCAATCTCCTAAACAAATCCTGTGGTCTTGTCCCTCTCCCCTCTCTATGAATACTGATGTAGCTTCTGGCTACTATCCGTGGCTCTGTTATAGTTCCTATAAAAATATACTGATCTGATGGCTTCCAAAAAGAATTTCCAAGCTTTTAAGAAGTTTATTGATAATTTCGGGGAATTGATCATGTCCAACCAATTTTATCTCAGGCTCTGAAAAATCCTCTTACCTCTTTTCCACAATCTAATAATGTATATATAATGTACTTTTGAATTAACTTTTTTTAGCAAAACGATTTCAAGGCCACCAGATTTTAGTGAGCTCCTTTGGGCTGCTTTTCTCGTTCGGCAACTAGATAGTGTATGAAATCGTGTCACTGGTGAAAATTATAAATGAATGTGAAAATTAACTAAACACGTATTTACATTTCAGTTTCAGTGCTGCAGAGCAGCGTTTATTTTATAATTAAAAAATACATTTAAGAATTTGTTACCCACTAAGTCTAAAGAACTTTTGGTGGGACACATTTTTTTTATGACAGGTTTAAATTACATTTATTTTATTTATATTTTACAGATTTATTTATAAACAGGCACTATAAAGTATCTAGAAGATATTTCTTCAGTTCGTTTTTTTTTTATTTGAAGATTTTTCATGTTAATGATGGTTTGTGGGAGATCATTGAACAATCTTAGAAAAATGCAATTTAATGTTCGCTCTCCGAAGTAATTTGCAATTCGGGGAACAGAAAGGGAGCCCTTAGTTTTTAATCTAGTGTTGTGAGTGTGGGAAACTCTTTTTTTATATTCCGGATCAACAAAGTGATCTACAATCAATTTGTAGTCGCAGAGTTGTTTTACCGGGAGGACATTACAGAATTTAAAATATACACCTTCTTAATAATGATCTTTGTCCTGGTCCCGACCCTGATATAAGGGAGCGGACTTGGAAAAACAGGTATGAAAGTAGGTTGAATGCTGTAAAACTATGAACGATAGATGCACAAATGTAGAGATCCGCACATAATGTAAGGCTAAAATAAGTATTATCGACAAAATCAAGAAAGGTTTAACTCACAAACTGAACGTTCCATTTTCGATTCCCGGTAAGAACGCAAAAATTAAATGTGATTTTTCTCAAGCCTGGGTGTGTAATTTGCCACTGTAATTGGTTGCCTCCTGTTGTGATACAAGTATAAACAAAACATTTGATTTTCTATTCGTATTTTACACATTTTGTTTTTTTTTGTATTTGGTAATCTTCCCGTTGATTAAAATTATTATGTCATAAATTCATAATTGATTGAAAGATTTTTTTCATAAATTACTGTCTTAACGACAAAAGGTACTGAAATGATTAAATACTTCAAATATGCGGTTATGGGATATTCATACCCCGTCGCGTCCAAGGAAAGCCAACCCCACCTCACTTAGGAACGAACATCTCACCCCCGCACAGTCCTACACCCCTAGTGATTTATTATCATCCCTATTCACCCTGTCAAGACCACGTGACACTTTCACTGTCCTGTATATAAAAAAATACATAAACAACCCGCTCCCACTCATCTCTCCGGGCAACGAGGAACTGATAATTGGCCGGTTTTTTAAGAATAAAAATGAGGAGCTTTAATTTGTAAATTAATGATGTAGTTTTGTTGCCTACAAAAAGTTGTTCGCCTACAATGGACTGAAAAGACAGTTAGTTGTTCAAAAATACTTGGCCATCGCATTGACACACTTGCGTGACTAGTGGATTAGCAGAAAAACAATAAATTATGTGATAACATAATGACATAATGTTTGAGTATGTCCAAATGCTTGCAAACTGGCTGGATTTCCTCCCTAAGGAGTTATTAATATTAAAATTTATTTCAACAGAGAGGGAAAACATTTTTGAGAAAGGAATATGGAAGTCTAGGCATTTACAAGGCTTATGACCTGACATTGGCTGGTTTAAGTGGCCACTTTGCACACCATTCTGCCCATAATTGAACATCCACATTTCCTCAACTCTTTCATCTGTTGACTTCTGTGAAGTAAAAGAGCTGAAACCTTTATCACGTGGGTGGGATTCATCCGGCTGAACCAAATCACCCACTGGGCAACGTTTGAAAACAATTTTCCAATTTTTATACTTCTTCTTTTACCAGGTAGTTTCAACAATTCAACAATGTTTGAGTATGTCCAAATGCTTGCAGACTGGCTGGAATTCCTCCCCAGGGAGTTATTGAGGGTTATTATTAGGTCATGAGCCCCGTAAATGCCTGGACTTCCCTTCTCGAAAATGTTTTCCCTCTCTGTTGAATTAAATTTAAACACATTGACATAAATGATATTTTCTTAATGAAATTAAAGATGAATTTCTCACCTAACAATTTCAACAGGAAATACGGTCTGCCTTTTTTTCATACAGACCTTTTCCGTCTTTGCTCCTTGGATTATGTCACAAGAACATTGATTTTTTTAACCGCTTTAGATATTTACCGCAGGCATTTATTCATTGTTTTTTTTGAAGTATTGTTTCTTATGGGAGCTAGAACCAGCCAAGAACCCATCGTCTTCGGATGTACGAAATACGAGTACGAATATGATAAAAAAATTGAAAACGGAAGAAGTACCGACACAGAAATTTTCAGTCTAATACTCTTTCTCAAATGGAAAACAAAATCCGTTTAGTTTCTGAGTGCGGAAAACAAGAAAACAATTGCAGTGAGATTTGCGAGAGAGTGACTGAAAAACAATGTTCAAATACCAATTCATAAACATTGTATTGAAGTAATTATTTTCACATTTAGTTTAAAATTATAAATTAGATACAGCAAAAACCAGAATTCAAACGTTTTCAAAACTTAATTCAATGATCGTCATCAGATAGGAAAAAGAGTATCACAAAGAAAATGCTAACCAACAGCGACACTGCATAAAATAAACACGTTTCAAATAAAAAATTAAACCAGAGTAAATAATTAAGCATTTCAATAACTTCACTAACAATTGTGATGATTTTTACAAACATTATTTTAATATTTTCAACGCCCGTAAGGCTTTTCAAAATATTTTATGTCAGTTCATGGCTGACATTTGTGTACCTGGGATTATGTCTACTAGGGACGGAAAGGCCGAGAAAGATATTGAAAGGAGGGTAGGTGCCAGGAGCAGGGTGAACGGTGCACAAAAATCTACTTTAGCAAACAAATGTTTATAGCAGGAGGCTAAATTAGCAGTTCACAACGGAGTTCTAGTGCTAACTCTAATGTATGGGAGCGAAGTATGGAATTGGCAAAATGATGATGAAAGTAGGTTGAATGCTGTCGAAATGCAATCCCTCAGGCGAATGTGTGGTAAAACGATGTATGATAGGTGCACAAATGTCGAGATCCGTGAAGTATGTAAGGCTGAGACATGCATTATTGACAGAATCAAGAAAGGGGCGCTGCGTTGGTTTGGACATGTAGAGCGAATGGACAGCAAAAAAACGGCTAAAAGGATCTACGATGCAAATGTTGATGGATGCAGAAAACGAGAAAGACCGAGACAGACATGGCACGATCAAGTCTATCAAATACTTGAAGATGGACATGTCAAAAGTAGGAATAATCGGCGTGCGTGCATGAGAAGATGTATGAATGTAGAGGAAGCGAGGTCTGTATGCCAAGATAGAGTGTTATGGCGTTCTATCCTCTCTGCCTACCCCTACGGGGAAACGGCGTGATGGTTTGTTTGTTTGTGTTTGTCATGGCTCACATACTCAAAGCACCCTCTTGATTCGCATCCACAATTCCTCCTTCATTTCAAGTTTATAAAGGTTAACATTTTTTTATTTCACAGAAATTAGGAAAAATTTCGATTGAATCATAGAATGTAAAGCTCGTATTGAATCAGACAAATCATATGAGAGGTTACATAACGCCCCCTTTTCATTTATATTAAAATATGTACCATCTACGTATCAATTGACTTGAAAATATATTTTTACCGAATGCTTTATGTAGTAGAGTTCTGTGGGAGTATTTTTCGATTTCTTGTAGCACGTGTGAAACAATATTGATTGCATCTACCAGACCTTATATGCCAAGGGATTCGGTATAAGATCTCCACAGCAAATGCATTTCAATTGTGCAGCAGCCATATATAAGGCGACAGACGACAAAACTTGCCCTCTCTCGGGATCTGGAATGAATCTAAATTGGATCATTATCAAGGAAACAGAGCTGCTGGTTGCCTTACCCCCGGGATAAGATAGGTATACTGGCTCCAAAATGAACATTATTAAGATAGACGACGTTTTGAACTTTGAATTAAACGCAGCAAGTTGAAATTTATATGACCTATTTGATTAGTTCTCAGCATATTAAGAAAATCCTCCGAGCTTGAATCTTAGCAACTAGGACGGAGTTGCAAGCATTTTCAGTCCGGTAAATCTTCTTCCATGTTAACAACTTCGAGCGCTTGTTTATTTATTTAATTGAAATATAATAACACCCAATCAGTGTCAGTCAGTGTCAAATTTCTTTATAATTGTAAAAAAAAAGATTTTTTCGTGAAAATAATAGAGCAATAATTTTTTTCCGCTTGAATAACACCACACTATTTTTTAGAGTAGGTACTAGATAATATTTTATTGTGTTAGTTTTACGGTATTCGAGTTGGGTCGCCTGAATCAGAATTCTCAGGTAATCGGTCGGCAAAAGCCGCAAATGTCTTTTCCACCAGACTTATCCGGAAAAAAGCGGTGAAACCCCAGACACATCAAGGATAAATCCCACAAAGAGGGTGAAATAATTCTAGATCACAATCTTAAAAATGTACAAAACAAGAACTCAGGAGTATTCATCTGGTGCAAATCGAAAAAGATTATGGGCGGAATTTCACAATCATGGCTATCGATCATCGGACCTTTTTTGGCCGTGGGGTTGGGCGTCATTTCGCCATAGTAACGAAAGTTATTTTGTCAAAGAAAGAGATCAAATGAGAAACGTTCAGATAATTCTCGTGGGACGCGCCTTACGCGTCGCTGAACGCATTTTCCTAGATTATCACCAGAATTTCGATGGGCCGAAAATTCGCAGTAATTTGATGTATGAGGCCCTAACATAGTTTGGATTTTCTACCTTGTTCTACGCTCTGCGATTTGGAAATCGGATTTTCATTCCCTTTTGCTTTTTTCGAGCGAAAAACGTGCTTAAGTTTATTCTAGAATCATGAAGTCATTGTTCTCATATTTTGATTTGTGATTTCTGAATCCCGAGAACAATGTCAAGGTAATTTATTCATTTTTTTATATTCGAAATGGTTCTCCTCCTCAAACTCCTTAAAAAAACTCCTTAAAAAAAACTCCTTTCTTAATAAATATTTCACATCAACCATGTGTTTATGTAATGAAAATTTTATATGTTGCTTTAGCACGTAGCCAACTTGAATACAAGTCGGTGATATGGTCACTATATTATAAAGTGCAGATAAATAATATCAAAAGAGTTCAACATAAATTTTTACTTTTCGTTAATTTAAAATGAGGTATTCCAGTTGAACATATTAATTACTCATACCTTAATAAATGTTTAAATGTACAAACATTAGAAAATAAAAGAAAACTAAATGATTTGTTATTTTCATGTAAAATATTAAATTCAATATTTGATTGTTCCCAACTATTACAGCTAATTAACTTGCAAGTTACGGGCCGGGTTACCCGATTTCATTAACTATTTTACGTTAATGTAACTGGCAAAACACCTTTAAGGTGACATGCCATTATTTTTTTTAAACTACATTGCACGCTTGCCAATAAAGAGAATTCATGCGTTTGCAAATAAATACCCAAATGATATAGATATATTTAATGTAACACTTTTTAATTTTAAAAGGCAGGGTATCAATTTACTATCTTCAAATTTAAACACCTAAATAATACTATGTTGATTTCAGTTTTGTACCGTTTATTGACTTATATCTGTATTCTAAATAAGTATTTTTCCAACTTCTTCTAATTTTAAGATTCTTTTAATATAGTTATAACTAATACGAAAAATGCATTTCTATTCTCTCCACTGCAATAAATGAAAGTATTATTATGTAAACCCATATATTTTTTACTAATATGTAATGATATTTCTTTTTTCTTACTCTTCTTTATTTAATTTGAATTTTTTTGCTACTTTTGTGTAAAATGCACGTTTGTTTTTATATTGAAAAATGCACTTCTGTTCTTTCTACTGCAATATATTACGTATGTACTATATGTTGAGTATGGTTATGAGATTTTTTAGTCTGGAAAATTCAAACATAGACGACTACTCACTGAACGATAAAATATTATCATCTGTGTCAAGTATACGAGATTTAGGTAAAATACTTGACACTAAATTTTCTTGTACAATTCATATTGAACATGTTATCAGTAAATCCTTAAACCTCCTTGGATTTATTAACAGAAGCACTACTGACTTCAAAAATATCAAAACCCTTAAAGCTCTCTTCTGTTCCCTAGTTCGCCCGTACCTAGAGTATTCCTCTGATATCTGGTCCCCATATCATGATGTTCACATCAAAAATATTGAATCAGTTCAACATCGATTTTTAAAAAAGATAGTCTGAAAGTTGTGCTTATAATAGAGATCAATATACGTATAATGAGTTAGAAACTAGCTTAAATGTATCTTCTCTTCAAAACCGTCGAAATAAATCCAACCTTCTAGTCCGATTTAAAATTCTCAATTCACTCTTTCAGTTCCAGTGCTGCAGAGCAGCGTTTACTTAATAATTAAAAAAAATAAAATCTAAGAAATTGATACCCACTAAGTCTAAAGACTTTTCAGTGGGACATTTT
The DNA here is from genome assembly GCF_059751315.1 of Micrasema longulum. Lineage (NCBI taxonomy): Eukaryota > Metazoa > Arthropoda > Insecta > Trichoptera > Brachycentridae > Micrasema > Micrasema longulum. Next base: position 17,819 of record NW_028279053.1, read on the forward strand.
TTTTTTATGACAGGTTTATATTACATTTAATTTATATTTTACAAATAAGAACTAAAAAGAAAAGAAAAAAAAAATAATACTTTTGAAAACCAGGTTGTAAGGTAGGCATTATTTTGGCAACAAATATCTTCATAAAGTGATGAAAAGCTTGATAAAATCAGAGTTTCTGATGATAAAATTGAAAACAACCAATTTGTAATGACATAACATGTAGCATAATAGATTTTGCGTTATGGTCAAGTTTTAATATATTATTTGTAAGTCACTAAAAATAAAATGTTATGACTTCACAAAAAAAACTTAAAAAAAAAAAAAACAGTAAAAAAATCGAGTTAGAAACATTCCAAAAAATGTTTTCTAAGGATGTAAGAAAAAAAAATACAAAAAAAAGATGGAATCGATTTGTTTAAAAATCTTCCCTTCTTTAAGGGAGCCTTTGCTTTCAACGAGAATAAAACTGAAGCGATTTAAGTATTCAGCATTTTGATGGAAAAAGGAGTGTGTGATTAAATTTCTGCCGGTGGAGAAATTAGCATAGAAGAGGTATTCGTTAGGGAAGCAGATGTTTGCCATGCATATATACTTACACAGTTATCGAACTGAACTTCGTTATACGTAATTTTATGAACCCAAGTTAACGCCAATTCAATCGCCCTCGGCACTAAACCGTAACATCTCTTTAATTTCAACTTTATTATCTTAATCAAACTCATAGCTTACTGAAATGCGAAATTCAATTACTTCTTTATGACAAATATCATAGAGATGTTTATGTTTTTTACGTATTTCTAAAAAGTAATTGTTTAACTTAACAAACAATAGACACGAGCATTAATTAAAGCTAAAGGCAAAACAAAAAAGGGGTTCGAACTGTCAGTATGGTCGCAGTGAGTCACATGTGATGTAATTCTTTAAAATGCTGCGAACGCCCAGTTGCATTCCACCGGCAACACTACTGACTAGTTTAACTCGTTAGGGTCCACGTCACGAACCCCGGGCGATGGGATCACACTCATAACGGTGTGATCACAGCAGATAACGAGAGAATGAAAAGCGAGTTTTTGGCGCCTCAAAACAAAAACTAACCAGCTAAAGGAAAGTAGCCCCGACAGAAAATCTACCAGAGAAGGCAATGAGAAACAAATTTGGTCATATTTTCCCAGGAATCACTACGGCGAGTACATCAATAAGCAGTCGTCTTGGCTGCGAAATGTAAAATTAGCTCAGGACAGATACATATGCTTTCGTTGTAGTGATTGCCAACGTCGGGGGGACCCGGCAAGACACTAGAAGAAGAAGAAGAAAAGCAAAACAACCAAAAAAAGACGCAATTAACATATGTTACAAAAAAGGGAGTGTGTTTTTATTTAAATAAAAATAACTGTTACGCCGGGGTCACTACTATCCATAAGATCCGGTGCTAGATTATCTGGATTTAATATTATTATATTCAAGAGTTATTCAAAATCATAACGGTAATGATCATTAAATGATACACGCTTACAAGATTTATTTATTAATTAATATTTAATGGTAAGAATAATTAACAATCGAGAGCTTGAGAGATAAAAGTGTACATATTAGTTCAGAGGCTGTCGGCAGAGAAAAGCGAACGAATTCTCTTGCGTTATTATTTTATTATGTTTTACTGCGCTATTTGGTGGCCGGTCTCGCATATTGTACGATGTTCAGGCCAGTATTGCCAGATTACAAAGACGAGCTTTAGATAGAAAATGTTCCTATAAAATCCAAATAAGAAACTTTTGTTTAATTCCGTATATATTTGACGGAAAAAAGTCAGTATTTGCAACAGTCTTGCAGCGGTGTTAAAGCACTGATATTCATATTCGTTTCCAAATGACAACAACTTAATTTAAAACTACTAAATGACCATTTTGCGGTTATAATTGACGATTTAGTCACGGGTCTTCAGACCACTGTAGATAGCCTGAATAGGTACTCCGCATGCCTGGGTAAAAAAATCAATATTGCAAAAACCCATGTACTGTGTAACACGTCATGCTTTGCTACCTAAAATCCCCTGACTCTGTCAAACCAAATCATCGAAAGAGTCGAGAGTTTCAAATACCTGGGAGTTTATGTTACGGAAAATTGCAGCTTTCAAAAATAAATGGGTGTGCGGCTAGGAATAGCAGGCGCCACATTAAACAGTATGAAGGCTGTCTGGAGACAGGATATTTACTCAGTGAAAACCAAATGCCACTTACATAACGCCTGCATAACACCTATTCTCCTCTATGAATGCGAATCGTCACATCTCACTAGGGCCAAAACAGCAAAATTCTGAGTTTTGAGAATAGGTGTCTCAGAAGAATCTTCAGTGTGCGGTGGTTTGACTTTGTGCGGAATGAAGTAATAAGAAAACGGACGCAGCAAACTCCGGTGACAACTGTCATCAAGCGGAGGCGATATGGTTGGCTTGGCCATGTACTGCGGATGCCTCCCAAGAGCCTTAACTACGCTTGCCTACTTTATAAGGCATCAGGTTCGCGACGTCCTGGACGTCCACTGCTGACTGTATGTCGACAGTTCGTGTCAGAACTACGGGACGCGAACCTGACAAGGGAGGATGCACAGGAACTGGCAGCCGACAGAGATGCCTGGAAAATCTTCATGGACACCATATGCTCCAACTAGGGAGCGGACATGGAATGATATTTTTTTTTTAATCTAATTAATAATCGTATCCAGACATAATATTTAATGCAGATCCCATAATAACAATAATTATTGATAGCTTATATAGCGCCATTTTCGTAATATTTTCGGCGCTTTACAAAGTGATTATATAAATTTTTTATTAATATCCCTACAGAGATGAGGTAGAACTTTTTCAAATTCAGGATTATGGATATTCGAGCGTTTACAGGGCTTATGACCTGTCATTGGCTGGGTTAAGTGGCCACTTTACGTACTACAACATTCCCCATTCCGCTTATTAGCGAATATCGACACAGGTAACATTTTTGATTTTTGTATATATGTTATTAAATGAGAAACCATTCACAAGCGAGGTGGAGCGCCATCTATGTATTGATATTGAAGTTAAGTATTTTTAATTGTAGGGATATTATTAAAAAATATATACCTACTCCCCCTTGGGAGAAATCCAGATTTGTGTATGTACAAAATACACGTACCAAAAATAATGTTGTGATTATATAAAGACTGATTTTTCTTAAATTAAAAAGTTTAAATTAAATTTAAGAAAAATAATGTACTTTTTCATATTACTTTTCCACCACATGCCAAGAATTTATTCAAATGATTTAAATGATTTCCCATATCACTGTATTTGAAATGGTAAATAAATTATTATATGATGCATTAAACTGTGCTGTATGGCAACACCTAACACAACACCGAGAAAATTTTGTGTTCGAAAAAAAAAACAATAAGTTTTGAAACAGGAGTAGTTCGAATTTTCTATAAATTTTGCCATGTAAAATATTTAATAACGAGATATACATACGTAAATGTAGATAGTAAAAACATCTTGCTTGAAATTTCATTTACTTTTCTGAACATCGTCTATCACTTTGCTCTGCACAGGAGAGAACACTTTACATTCCACGATATATCACATCCTTCTTTAGGAATTTGTTTCCTGATCAAGTTGTAATACTTTGTCATGAGTTATATCTTCATACAAACAATTCACCTTATTTGGCCGCCTTTAAGAAACATTAGAACACGTATATCCTTTGAACCTTCATTTTCAAATTCTTATCGTTTCTTGATACCTTTCCCGTCTCCTTCCAAATTCCTTAACTGCTACCATATTCCTCATCATGTTATATGTATAACGAGAGTATTTCTATAAATTAATGAATATGTACAAGCTCTGTCGACCTATTATAAAATAGCTGTAGTTCGAAAATAAGTATATGACCAGTCTGATTTTCGGTTTGCTTGAAAATATTGTTTTTAGGAATAAGTCCGCCAAAGTACATACATTTTTTTGTTTGAATTTTTAGTAAAAAATCAATAAATAAAACAAAACAAACCGGAAAATAAAACTTAAAAATTGTCTTGTGAATAATAAACGGAAAATAAATATAAAGGTAGAAAAGGAAAAAATGTAAATTTATAATCAACAGTGTCAAAACATAAAATGCACATGAAATAAAAAAGTGTAACTATGCTATAAGTTAGTAAAAAAAAATTTTTTCAGACCTAAATCAATTTCAACGTATTTTATATATTTTTTAAATGTAGTCTGTATGTACGAAATATTTTTTTTTTGGAATTCAAAATTTTTAATCTTTTATACTTTGAAAATTATTTAACTTTAATTTTTCATGAACACTTGCTCTCAAAGTGAAAATATTTTTTTTTTAAAACACATGATATACGTGTAACAGCTTAACAATATTTATATGTTATTCAATTAAATTAGACAAATTATACTTAAAACGTGTGTTAAATATAATTTAGAAGTATGACAGAAATTCATTCAAAACAAAAAAGCCAGCTTTTGAACTTAAAAACGAACACGTATTTGTAAAGGCGGCTATCGACGTAAGCAAAAAAAAAAAATGAAAGACACTTAGAGATACTAGCAATTAAAAATTCAGCTCGCTGCTTTTTTATTTCTGTTGGTACGTGAATAAATAAATATTAAATTTTGTGTACATTAATTTTTAAGAAACAAACAGTCGACAATGATATAATAACATTACAAAAAATACAGTTTAACGACAGACCAGCAAAGTTTCTAAATAAAAATCATACATGTTATTAAATTGCGTAACAACAAAGGGGTGTATTTGTATGATAGTAAGTGTAAATGTGTGTTTATGTGTATTAGTATAGGAAGTTTTCAGGTGTGTGTAAGTGTGAGCATCATTAAATAGTAAGTGGGATCGTATCGGAGCCAGAAATAGTGAGTTTTAATTTATTTTTAAATAAATTAAGGGGCATGTAAAATATATCAATAAATGAAAAAAAAACCATTACAGTTAGAGTAAGAACGAAAGAGAAAAGAGTGTTGTGCATAGTTAGTGCTACAGACTGGCAGATGGAACAAATACTTATTTCTTGTCACGCGAAAGGGGATTTTTAAATTTATTTCAGAGAGTAGGTTATAAAAGTCTACTTTATTGAAATGAACTCCCGGACTCCAAAACTCTAGACATTGTATGACACGCTAGTCCGCAGCATACTAGACAATTGTTCCATAATTTGGGACCCTTTGAATCAAAGTTCATCCTTGAAATAGAGAAAATTCAAAAGCAATACTTTAATATTAAAGAAAATAATAATTATCCATTCTTGTATCCATCATTATTTCTAGCAGGAATGCTGGAAACACCTTCGAATCTGGTCGTCAAATTTTTCTTGGGTAACATTTCTATAAGCTGATTTCTGGAAGGTATATATAATCCAAATAAAATGAAGAAAAACTAAAAACAACTTTAATATTAGAGTAAAAGAACACTTAAGATGCTTAAATAATTTTTTTTTTCTTAATTCGCAAATCATCTGATAGAAAATAATCATAACTTCAATAAAGACACTGGATTAAAAGTACTTCATGTTGAAAATAAAATATTAATATTAGACAACATAGAAATTTTAAAAATTAAAAAAGCGATTCATAATAAGAAAACAATAATTAATAACCAAATAAACAATATTTCTTTTAGTCCACTCCCGTCTAACTTCGAAAATAGTGAAATCAAATTACCACCCGTGTAAGGATAAAACGACTTGATTTATTGGGTCCACGTGTAGTATTTAATGAACACGATAAAAAAAAAAAAAAAAATCAATTCATTAGTTACGTAAACCTTGACGAAGAAGCTTGTTTGCTTTGAAACTGGTCGGTGGAAAAAAAAAATAGTGGTTAAAAAGTTGTTTTATTTATTGAAAGAGATCCGTTTGTATGTTCCCAATAATTATACTAGAGTGAGATTTCATGCATTATTTTACACACCCAGAAGTCGTACAAATGAAAATCAGAATTCATCGATTAATACTGCAATTAGATTGCTGGATAATGTTCATGTTTATAATATAGAAAATGTTCAACATAAATTTCTACGATATTATAACAATAAATTAAACATTCCAATACAAAATGTGAATTATGACTGTTTATTAACACTGCTCAACCTAACAACACTTTCTGAAAGAAGAATTAATGATCTCATTGTACTGTATAAAATTGTAAACTCTCTTTTTGACGTACCAAAACGACTTGAATTGATCAATTTTAGAGTACTAAGTTCTAAAGGTTTAAGAGCGAGGTTGACAGCCGTATACATCAAGCTAGACTTGCATTTAATAAAAGGTCAAAAATAATTGAATCAAATAATATAGACCTAAAACTAAGAATACTCCTAATCAAGACCTATGTATGGAGTATCTTGATGTATGGCTGCGAGACATGGTGCCTATCCGAAAGAGATAAACGGAGACTAGAGGCTTTTGAGATGTGGTCCTATAGAAGACTACTAGGAATTTCTTGAAGAGACCACATTACATATGAGGAGGTTCTCCAAAGAATCGAAGGTGGAAGGCACCTGCTCAGGACCTTGTCCGAAAGGCGAGCGAGATGGAACGGCCATGTAATACGTCAAGAAGGCCTCCTGCATGTCATATTGGAGGGGATGACCGAGGGGACAAATTCTAGGGGACGCCCACGCCGAGAGTACCTGGAGGACCTATTAGAGGACGTGCGCTGCTCATCATATGTTGACTTTAAAAGAGCTGCACAAGACAGGGAGAAATGGAGGAGAAGATTGAATGTAATTGCTGCCAGCCAATCCCAGGATTGAGACCAGAGAAGAAGAAGCTGTTAACAATACGAGTACTTTATTGTTTAATTGCTCCAGTACTTCTTCCAACTAACAAAACAATTCATTGATACCGAGACTGCATAAGTTAGGTAACACTTATGGAACGGCTGCAGACATTCTATCCAATTCTTTATTATCTTATAAGTCCAAAATATTAAGTTTATTTGTAGCTGCTAGTCAAACTATTATTAACAATTTAATTTCACAAATTAAAAAAATACTTACTTGTTTATTTGTATTACCTTATACTTGTTTTTTATTTTTTACTATTATATCAAATTACATTGTAGTATTGGTAAATACGCATTTCATGTATACTTATTTTTATTTCTTCTTTTTTAGCGATTATATATGCTTGCCTATTTATTAATTCAACTTACATTTGTCTTTCTTGCTTACTGTAACACCTAATTTGTTTTACAGAATTTATTTCATAAGCTTATATCTTTGCATTTTTTGTTTATATGCTTACTGTTTTTTCTTGCATACCTTTTTTATTATTGTTTTTTTTTTTACGTTGCAAAACGTTTTATTATATCCTTTTTAACTAATATCACTTTTTTTTTCTGTGTTTATTATTTAGTATGTTAGCATGTATTTTATTTTAATTTTTTGTAAATGCTTTCTGGGCGTTAATGAACAAAATAAATAAGTAGATAAATAAATAAATATCGCATTTATTTCGTTTATCCTCTCTTCAAGCATTTTTGTCCTTATCCCGCATAATTTACAGTAACTTAATGTTCTTGAAATAAATATTTAAAAATCTTTGATTATTGAATACCTGAAAATAACATTTTTATATGTATAAATTGTATGTATTTATTTGATATGTAATAAATTTTCTTTACTAACTTTGTATACTATGTGGAAATCTGTTATTAGTTCTGAGTTTATACACTATATCTATTTGTTTACTAAAAATATGTATGTAGAACTGTTGATTTCCCAAATAAAATAAAATAAAATAAAATAAATAGTCAAAAGTAAATATAATAGATTCGTTACCTTTAAGTTGCGACCGACTGAAACTGAGAATTCGACGAGTATTTGGCCATTCCCGCATAGTGGTGACGGCTTACACGAAACTTCACGAGGTTCGGAGTTCAAAGCGGTATGTAGATATATTTGCAAGGACCATATTCCAGTCGGTGGTGTTGGTACAAGAGCGATGTTTACTTTCCAAGTTTAATACCAAACGTAACTCGCGCTGTGCTTGTTTGCACAAACTTTCACTATTATCTGATTCTTACTTTGAGTGACAATAAACTGTGATTGTGGTGGTGTTTTAAACTTGGTTCTGGATTACTGACGTGACCTCTGGATCCATCGTCATATTTAATACGGATAAACCGCCCGTTAGTTCTATAGAAGTTTAAAGGCTTTTCTGTAATTTCACATCAATATCGCGCCGAAGCGATGTTTTGACAAGCGCGGCGCACAGTGATTTGTTCCTTTACTAGAAGTAAGGCATAGAATGCTGAAAAGTTTAAAGTCATAATTTCAAAAAACTAAACAAACCATTCGATTTCTATACCAAAAAGTAACAAACGCGACCCGATTTTTTTTTAGACTGGACTTATAATTTATGAGATGTAAGTTGATTGCTGTCTCAGCTATTCCTAAAGTAGATTCAGACTGTAGCGATAACGAGTCGCATGACGATAGTGATAATGTCAACGAAGACAATACTGAAGCACAAACATCTCGTACTAGTTATGCTATAATCTATTTGACATTTTATACTTATACTAGCGGACCCGACATACGTTGTCTTGCCCGAACATTGGCTTGTCTACTATTAGCTTGGAAAAGACTTTTCGTTGATAAGTGGGTACCTAGGTACTTGTTTATGATTGAATTCCAAAACTAAAAAATATTAATATTCAAATATTGAATTCTTTTTGCAAATGTCAAACTCGGCTCTTCTCAATAACAAGGGTGCACTCTATTCATGAACGCGAATTCAAAAACGTATTGAATGTCAATTGACTTTATTTAAATATTGCCTTAATTTTAATATTATCCTTTAATTATATTTTGAAAAAAAACCTTAATCCAAATTCAGTCATGTTATTATTCGAATTCGGTCAGCGAAAAAACGAATAACGTTAAGTTTTGTAAAAGGTCGGAAATATTTGAAGAAAGGAAAAAAACACGGGTATGGACCTTCTTTTGATAGGATGAAGATGTTTTTCAATTTTGGACACTGGATGATGGAATTTACTATGGAACGATTTATGATAACTTTTACAACGACGCGCGACGAATCCAAGAAAAAATATGTTGTTTTGTTTTGTTTAAAAATCCAAATGTTCTAATTATGTATTTCTTCTATCTTCATTTAAGGTAGGTACCATAAGGATGGGTCAAGGAAAAAATGGAAAAAAAAGGTAATCAGCCAGGAATAATATCGATAAATGCTGTTATTTACTAAACACATGGACACCGCTCGCGAATTTCAAATGAGTATTTTTTCATTTTTGCGCGCATGCGGATTGTTTGACAGTCGTTGGGGTACTTAAATTATGATATTTCGAAAGTAGAAAAGGGCTATAGGAAGGAAACACACCTCTTACATAATGAAACGCAAAATTTGCAGCCATCGTGTGGTCGCTGTGACCGGACCTGGGCACTTAAGTATTAATATGCCTGTAAGTGGTCCACTTAAATTTACAAATTTCGTTTGTTATTACGCACACTAGAATTTTTTATATATTTTTTTTATGTCGCGTACACATAAAAAAGGCTAAAAGGTTGGAATGGACTCTACAACCGTTGTAAATGTACAGGTATAAAAAAATATGTAAAATTTTCGAATGCATAGTGTTTCTATACTATTCCGATATTTGAACATAACCCAAACATTGTATGTATTTTTAGTACTAAAACAGCAGTCAATTACAGCGCAGAACACACAGACTTGAGAAAAATTAGATTACTAAATTGTTTTGAGATCTCACCGGGAATAGAGCACAAAACCCTCCATGCGCGAATCAAGCATTTTACCCATTACACGGAGACCGCCACCTTTAGTTTTCAATATTTAAGTATAAACTCCTGCGTGGCTATGATGTAACACAAGTATACATTAGATACAAGACATGATATATCTTACATACTGATTTAAATGACGAAGTTGTATTTTTTGTAATCTTCAATTGGACTTTTTCATATTGGATTTAGAAAGTAAAATTTGTAAAAATATATACGGATTTCATTAAAAAATATTTATCCTAACTATGCGAAGAATAATTTCACGAATGATAGTGATTTCAATTCCAAAATGAATACGATTTATTGTATAAGAATGAGCACGAGAATAAAACTTAAAACAAGAAAGACAGAGACGCTGTTCTGTGGCAAAGTTTGTGTGAAAGAGCCCAAAACAAAATTAGAAATTCGTTAAATCAGTCGGTTATTGGTAGTAGACGAAAGTGCATGCCAGTTACATGGCGGGCTTTTTTATGATTTTTAATTTATTTTGCTAAAACAGGCCAGATTTTTACTAAATATTTTATCAATCATCAAAAATTGGCAAAATATTCAATAGTTGGTCTCTTTGTTTTCCGTTTCTTTTAAATTTCTGAACTTCAGGATATGCAATCTTTTTATTGAGGTATCAAGATGTTACATCATCGCGTGTAAAAGAATTTTGTAGCACAGCCTTGAGTTAAATAAATTATAAAAAAACAATATTTATATAATTGCTATTTCAATAAATTACCTACCACATTTTTTAAACTTAACCAGAACAACTTTATAAAAAATACGTACTTCAGTATTTTTTCATCAAAGAAACGTTATTGTATACAAAAATATAAAATTTCTTTTACATATTAATGACGAAATTTTTATCATTCAAACTGAAAGTGATACAATATCAAACAAGAAAAATACGTACACCGTGAACATACGAAGAAAACCGACCCAAGTCAGAATTTTTGTTTGATGGCAAATCAAGATTGAAATTTTCACACGGTCACTAACTAATAGCCTTGCTATTTAATGCTTTTTTGTGTAGTTTTTTCTACTTCATTAACAGATTTATGGAAGCCCGAATAGATTGGCATTATTGCCAAATTACATTGAACTTAAATTTACCTAAATAATCTTTACGATCGTAGAAACTATCAAAAAAACCATTTAAAAATACAGTAGGTATGGTCATTTTATTTTATTAACATAAACGGCAAATCTGCCTTTTACAAAAATTTATAATACTAACATATTTGGCTTATTACTTTTTATTTTTTTTAAAACCATAAATTTTCTTATACCCAATATTTATTTTAAAAAATAAACCTAAAAATTATACAAGATTTATATTTAAAAAATTAACCTTAAAAGTATACAGCACATTTAGTAGAAAGTTTAAACAATTCAGGAATAAATGTAAAAAACAAAATCAAATAATAAAACATTCTCAAGTAATACAACAAGAAAATCATAAGTACTGTTTCATACAGCTGGGAAAAGTGAACAAAAAACTGTATATATACTGGTCATGGCAAGATCTAGGCAAACATGGAAAATGTGTCATCTTTAAGAAGGAACGATAACACCGCTTGCTTCTTGAATACTTGCCTTTGCTGTAAGAACACATCGCACCTTTAGGACGAAAACAACTTAACTAAAAAGAAGCTTAAAATTAGTTAAGATCATAAAACGAATGAACACTATCCATCTTTCTGCATTAAAAAAAACGCAACATTTGGGTGGGAATAGAACAAAACCGTTACATTGGTCTCTTTTTTACTCAGAGATTTTAGATTCCGTGTCAGTACGAAAGCGACGCTATTAGTATTGTGTTTATATTGCTCTGTGAAGGCCGCAACACAGAAAACATATAGTGAAACGCAGTGACCGAACGCCGGTTGAGTCGATTTTATTCCAATACAAATGGCAAATTTACTTTATTAAAAAAAATATTAAAACGACCAATTTAGTTTTGTGATTATTTCGTTCCAACTAACCGATAATTATTTGAATTACCGATAATCTTATTGACTTTATTTACGTTTATGTGAATAAATAAAAACATGTGTTTGGCAACCTGATCTGACCTGATAAAAATATTGTCATCTTATCTATCAAAGTGCCTTTATTGAATTTTTTTTCAATCTAATAATGACCCATTAAATATATGTCTTGTTTAAACATAAAAGAATAATTTATTTTTTTAACTTCTAGCTCTGAAACTTGGTGAAAAAATCTTAAAATGGCTAAAAAATTACTTAGTGAGTTTTCCCTGTATGCTTCTACAATTCACAATATGTATTTCCGAATTTAAGATGCTTAAATAAGTTTCCAGAGAAGATCCGATATCAATACATAATACAATTAAAAGAATACTTATCATAAATAGGAAGGTAGAATAATCGTTTTACTCTGTACCCATTTAGATACTTTTAACAAGAAACATTACAAATTCTGAAAAATAAATACTCACAAACAAAAATCACTGTACCATATAATTTATTTACGAACATTTTACGGAGTTTATTTTTAATCGTAATTTATCAAAAGCGAATTCTAAGTTTGTCAATTTTGTTGAATTAATTCGTTCTTCTTCTCCTCTACTTTTTTTTTTACAACTTCACATATTAGAAGGCCTAATGACAATGATGAATTACAGAACAGAACACCCAGGCTTGAGAAAAATAACATTTAATATTTGTGTTCTTACCGGGAATCAAACACGGAGCCATCCGTGACATCCGCCACCAGGGAGGCCGCCTCTTCTTATCTCCTCATAATCAATATCTAACAGTGCTCATCTTTTCTTTTCTTTTGTATCATTTCATCATTCTTCTTACTTTGTAACAATTTCTACTTTTGCATATACTTTCCTTTAACTAGACGTATAAGCAACTATATATTTTTTTATAATTTAAATTGTTTTCTTCTAATAAATTAAAATTGCATTCAATTAAATACGCCCAAGGGATTTTCGACTGGTTGTTGGGAGTTGGTTGGAGCTCCTATCTCAGTTGAAGATTGACAAAAGAAATGAGGTTGAAATAAACGGAACTTTGTTATGTAGCAAAGCACTTGAACTACATGCTGGAACTAACTGACTTGAGCTGACTTGGTTGGGCTGACTGGTTGGCCTGACTGACTTTACCATGTCCTGTGGACACTTTATAGGCAGCGTTACTTTGTTTTGGGAATGAAGTTAATGTACTCAAGACGTTGCTCTTATGTAGACGGACGTCTGATGTACAATACTGTTTTTTTGCAGAATATGATGTGTTGTATTTGGCGGCCTTCGTGGTGTAGTGGTCAAGACGCTTGACTCACGCGCGGAAGGTTCCGGGTTCAATTCCCGGTGAGAACAAAAAATTAAAATGTGATTTTTCTCAAGCCTGGTTGTTCTGTAATGTAATTCACCACTGTAATCGGGCCTCCTGGCCTGTTGTGGTGCAAAAAAAAAATGAAATGAAAAAATGAAATAACATGTCAATATAAATATGAAATAATGTTCGAAATTCGTTATGAACTCGGGTGGTTGTGAAGATATAAATAATAATTATTAATCAACTTATACTGGTTTATTAATATACTGGTAGGTTGAGCTGTATGTTGTTGTCACCAACAACACATCTTCATTCCTTAAAGTATTCAATGTAAAACGCTGAATTGTTTTTTCAGTCATTGCTCTTTATTTCAGGGAAAATTGTGTGGTACTTGTGAACTTTGATCCTCACACATGTAAGTATAGTTTTTTTTTGTTCAATGTCATGTAGTGGCTGGTGCTTTTGTATTCCATTTAAAGGAAAAAAATCATACAATTTTGCCATTCAAAATTATTTTTTTTCTTCATGTAGTCCTTAAAAAAATAACACAAGAAAACATGAACTTTATAAGGTATTTCTATTAAAAAACCGTTGCTCTAGTTCTTGTACGTTCAATAGACCATTTTTCAAAAATTGAGTTATGAATGCCAATATGTTCATTATCTTATAACGCGTCCATGTTGGTAAATAATTATTTTTTTACCGTTAGTTAATAATATTTACAGCATTTTTTAAGTGCCAATCTCCACTTACTGATTTTACTTATTAGGTTTTAAAAACAAAAAAAAATATTTTATAAAATTTGCAAAATGGCAAAGAACTAGGGGAGCAAAATGTAATTTAAAGTTTTATGTAACTAAAATATAATTACTTTTTGACTAAAATATTATGCCTATTAAACTTAATGTAAAGATTCGAAGATAATAAATTAAATAAAACAAATGATAAAAAAATATATATACTATCCAAGATTTTAAGTCACAAATTTAGTGGTATTTTGTAAGTTTAAGTTTAAATTGTGCCTTCAGTAGTTTTTTTAAAAATTGTTGAAATATTTTTGTCCAAATCCTTTTTTAAAATAATATTTTGGTTACAAACATGTAATACCTCTGGAGTAGCGTCTACATCGTATGGCTGATCACCTTACCTTCGTGCCACAGAAAATCAAAATACACTGAATTTTGTTTACTAACGCCGTACCCTTTGCACTACTGGATAGGAAGAGAGATGTAACGATATTATATAAATATAAAGAACTTTGTCTTTGTTATTTTTCAATCTTATAGACATAACGGCTTTCTTTAAATTGAAGTGGAGACAATAAAAAAGACACATTGCCTTATTTAACGATCCTGAACGGTTTTTCTTAGAGGATTTATCCAAGTAATAAATGTACTACACAAAGTTTTAATTATTGTTTTGGGTAAGAGAATAAACAACTAAAGTCACATCAATTCAGTAGAATTTAGGTGAATAAATTAAATGCCTCGAGAATGTGTAATGCCCCCGAAAATTTAAGCGGTAAAAAATATTTGCGCTTTTTGAGAAGAATTTAAGTTCTAGAGTGTTTTATTTGTTCTGTAATGTTTTGAGTATATATGGCAATAGAGGCGATGTCATCGACCTATATTTTCTGTGACCTTCCAACACTTCTTTTTTTTGCTCATGGTCTCCACTTTATTATTCTGGGTGTCCACCTGCCATTATTTTGTTTCGCCAAGTGTCCTGCCCACTGCCATTTCAATTTCGCTGCACGATCCATGATATCCACGACTCCGGTTCGGCGCCTTATTTCTTCATTCCTTATTCTGCCTCTTAGACATACACCAAGCATCTGTCTTTCCATGGATCGTGCGTGCATTTTAATTTCTGGCTACTTTTTTGTGTTAAAGACATGGTTTCTAGTCCGTATGTATAGCCCAACTTAGCCGTATTCTTTTTTTTGTATTTGTGTCTTATGTATATTTATTGTAAAATGCAAAGAAAAAAATATAATAAATAAAAAAACTAAAAAATTAGGGGCTCATGATTTGGTCCAGGGTAGAGCTAGGAAAAGGTGTACTAACGATGATTCGTCGCTGCCATGTAGAATATTTATAGCAGTCATTAATTTTCGTGACAAATCTTCATGCTGTGGATATAATTATGAAAAATTCGTTTGGGAATTACAGAGTAGGGAAAGTCTCCTTTTTGTAATTGTCCTACTTGATAACGTCATTAGAGTGTTTTTTTAAATATGCCTCGCCCCTTGAACGTTAAAATAAATTCATTTTGATTAAAAATGAATGTTTTAAATTTAAGAAATATTAATAAGCACCGAGATATTATTACAAATGAGTGTAAAAAATCACTTTACCCACAAACTCATTACAAAATTATGAGCAATTTACTCCTAGCTTAGTAGATCACGAGAGAACGATTTAAGCGAGAAAAAATCAGTTACTCGTCTTGAAGGCGAAAAAATGGGAAAAAAGTTTTAAAAATAGTTTACTATGTTATTTTAACACTCCACTGTCGTTAATAACTTTTTTGATCATAAGTGTAATTTTTTAATTTTATCAAAGTTTTATATGAATTACACTAATTAATTTTTAAATATATCATTCCTATGTACGTGTGATGTCACTGAACTTCTTCTAAACGGCTTCACCGATTTACGTGCGGTTTTCAGAGAAAATAGATCTTTGCGCTGTGCGTGTTCATATATATTAAAATCTTCCCTCTAATATGTAAAAAAAAGTAAGAACCAAACATGTTTTATTCATCGATCTATCAATATTGCATTTAAGGAGAATGGATTTACAAAAAAATGGGAAGGTGTTAGTTTTTTGTTCATAAAAAAAGTTTGTTTTCAAACAGCATTTGTTTTCTGTGGATCTCAATCAGATTCTTTTCTTAAATTCCTTATAATTTCTACACATTTATTTCTTTTTACTGGATTTTCGGTAATACTAAATTAATATTAATTCAATACATTAAAAAAAAACGTAGTCCTACGTAAGTACACCCCTGTGTTGGTGAGAAAACCGGAGTTTGACGTTTCCAAAAAAAACGCCATATTTGAAAAAAATATATTTTATGTTTTGGAATTCAACCATAAACAAGTACCTAGGTACCTACTTGAATTCAATATTTAAATATAAACCATTTTTAATTTTGGAATTTAATCACAAACAAGTACCTAGGTACCTATTTATCAATGAAAAGTCTTTTGCCAACTTTCGGGCAGGACAACGTCGGTCGGGTCTGCTAGTATGTTACATATTACAAATGTTTACGAATGTTTTGTTTTGAAAATGCATTTTAATATGACTCGGGTTGCGGTCCCATGGCTAGTGTCTCAGACTCACGACTCAAAGGTCCGTGGTTCGAATTCCACTCTTCCCCTACTTGATTCTCATTTTCTAATAGTGAGTTATTTACAACTCGTTGGAAATTGCCCTAAAAATAAACTATTTAGGTAAATCATAAAAACGTCAATATTTCTTTTAAAATAATAAATAAAGAAATTTACAAATGGAATTGTATTTTGATAAAGAGTGTGAATAAATAAATAAATAAATATCATTTCATTTCCGTACTTAATGGCGGATAGGGCTGTATGGATGGTTGCGCGTGAATTAATTTGAGTTCAAATGAGAATGATGAATTACAATTGAAGTAATTTATTGAAAAGACACACACAAGTTACATCCTAACAATTTTGTACAGAAAGAATTTACAATAGCGAACACTGACGAGGAGCTGGTGGACGGGTGACAATTTGCATATTATTTCGCTGTACGACGTTTAATTACTTGTCCGAGCTGACGTTGCGTTGGGTTACGCGTTGCGGGCCAGAATGTTGTTCGGCCCTGTCAACTTTACAGCTTGATGGTGATGACCTCCACAGGGCCCTCCATTGGTAGATCAACTGTAGCGTATCTTAATTTTAAAAAAAGATACATGAAGGTAAGATGACCAGTCTTTCGCTTCCGGTGCTATGAAATATTATAGTATAAAAATGCATTACATATAATTATTTCTTGTTAAACATGTCAAGGATCGGACCCGAGACCTCTTGTATGGTAGCTAAATGCGCTAACCATTAGGCTCTATAATATGTATTCTACAAACAAATAATTTAATTTGGTACACATGCACAAACTGATTTACGTAATTATATTTAACATACTCATTTAATATGTTGAGTTTTAGATCAGTTTCCATCCTCTAAGGAGCTATAATTAACAAATTACAACAGAGATGGAGAAGATTTTATAGAAGAAAATAAGTATTTCTTCAATTCTTTGATCAGTGGATTTTAGTTAAGTTAAAGAGCTGAAACCGTTATTGTTGTAATTTGTTTACAATAGACCCCTAGGGGGTGAAATCCAGTATTTTGTCTACAAACATTTCAATAAACGTAAAATATTGAAATACTACTGGTCCAAGAAGAAGTTGAAAAATTAAAACCAGGCTTCGCCTGGTATGCGAAATAGTTTACTCAGATAAATATCTTCACAGAAATAAAGGTTTAGCTCCAGAATAAAGAAATATGGATGTTCAAACAAAGGCAAAAAGGTAAATATAGCGCAGTATGTAAATTGGCCACTTAAATCGGGTTGTACTTCCCTGGCTAGTGTCTCGGAAACACGGATCAAAGGTCCATTTTCTAATGGTGACTTATTTGCAACTCGTTAAAAATGGCTATCAAAATTAAATATTTGCGTAAATTATAAGAACGCAAATATTACTTTCTTAAAAAATCAGGTTGTGGTACCGCGGCTAGTGTCGTGGACTCATAAATCAAAGGTCAGAGGTTCGTACCCCCTTCTACCACAACTTAATTTCCATTTTCTAATATTAAGTTATAACAACTCGTTGAAAATAGCCACTAATATTGAAATATTTGGGGGTGTATCATAAGAACGCAAATATATATTTTTATAATAAAAAATAAAAAAAACAGCTTATGACAAGCCATAAGCCCTGTAAATGTCTATAAATATTTTCCATCGCAGTTGTAACTTGTTATCATGCTAATGATTTATATAATTTAAAAAAAAATATACCAACACATTTTGAATTCGTCGTTCTGTAACAGACCAGACATATTTTGTTTTGTGTATATGTTTATCTTGTATATTTTAGGTTTCAGCGACTTGTTTGCTTATAGGAACTAAAGGTCATTAAGGACTCCGAACACATTCCATGGAGTGATATAATCAAACTGTACGTACCAGTTGTTTCCAAATGAAAGCCAGTGAAAAAACAATATCGCTTGATTTATTTTGACGGCTATGATAAAGAGACTGTTTCTTAATGCTATAGAAGTTTTGCAACTAAATGGAACCATTATATATTTTAGTACGAAGGAAAGCAAAGCCTTCATTTACATCTCTAAGCATACATTAAAAAAACCTAATGACTGTTTACTTTGTCTGAATAGCAATGTTTTTGTGATATTTGAAAACTGTATTAGTCATCTACCTTCCTTCGTGTGGGAAGCATTGTAAAACATTACGTTGCGTCCCGGTATGTCTTAGTCCACCCAGTCTTTCATTAAAAATACCTTTTAAATTCTTCTGCACCCTTTCTGCC
This sequence comes from Micrasema longulum, assembly GCF_059751315.1. Lineage (NCBI taxonomy): Eukaryota > Metazoa > Arthropoda > Insecta > Trichoptera > Brachycentridae > Micrasema > Micrasema longulum. The sequence continues at coordinate 36,525 of NW_028279053.1, forward strand.
TTGCATAAGTATTTGCTCTCCTTAAAACTTCCATATCATCAATCCAACAAATTAAAATAAATATATTTAGAAGAGTATTTATTCACTAATCACTAATAATCACGTTTCAAATAATGATCGAGTCACCTGCCGGAAGATCGATAGGCGCCAATTGACAGGTTGCTAGTTCGGGGGTTTTTACACGTTTTGCAACTTGCGTTATTAATGTGCTATGAACTACAAAACAAAATGACAACTGACACTCACCTTATAGTGGGGTTTTTTACTTTATGTTAAGCTTATCTTCAAGCACTTGCTCTTAAATAGTCACGTGTGATGAAACGATGGGATCGTAACGTTTGCATCATAACTATGTTAATAACTTATAAGTGCACGGTGCAATTATCTACAAATTGTAAATTGCAATTAATTAAATATCTTATAAGTGATCCCACGGCGATAAATAATCACATTCACTTGCATAAACGGGAAGTACTTCATCAAAAACAACGTTTTCCGAATTTTGATTTAGAAATAGGTTGATTTTTCTCCACATCAGAAAAATATTTCCTCTTTGTGAGAACTTGGGATAGTATTTTGTAAAGCTGAGCTCTTTAACCTTTTTGAGCCTGAATGTGAAAGAAACCAGCTAGTTAAAATGCTATAAATACGACTCAAAAATCTCCCAAATAAAATAAAAAGAAAATAAAATATTGAACTGTGGAGCGACGAATCGTAACGTTTGCTGTTTGTACGAGGGGAAAACAAAGACAAATGTGAATTTTTATTGAAAGAATTCGAGGGAAAAATATTTTAATAGTTTTAATAGATAAGGACAAAAAATGAAATCAGTATGATGTTTAACAAGAAAAAATATGGAAAAGATATGCTACCTTGAAGACCCTAGATACCGTCTTCAGGAACGAAAAGGTTTAAACCATATTAAATATTTGACATGCAGAAATAACTATATAAAGTAAAATCAGAACTTGCAGGGCCAATAAAGTGTATATCGTATTGTATGTAGATAAAAAGAGTTATATTGTCTGGTTACCTTTTAGGTAAAATGGTGTAAACGTATCAGTATTTTTAAGTAATATAAAATGTAGACTCTAAAGAGCTTTGTAAATATTGGCACGTATTTTCTTTCAAGTATCAAAACAAGTTTCGTATTACGCTGTAGAAAATGTAATTGGGTTCACAGCACTTTTATTCTTATAAAACAATATGAAGATAAGAAAAGATCACAATCTAAATAATATGCTCACGTGAGTGTTTCTTCCAAGGCACACGTTTTTTCAACACTTCTTTATATTCCTCCCTCGTATTTTTCATTGTCTGTATTCCACGAATGTTCCCTTCACTGTAATGAGTTTTTTCCTCTTTAAATGTGTAAAATAAAACTGACTTACTAGATTTCACAAGTTTATTTCATTCTTCGTTTCCTATTGTGCTTTTTATCGGATACTTTTATTAAAGTTGACCCGTCAATTTTTTCCCCTTGGAATACAACCCTGTCGCTGTTGGTTGAATAATAATTATGTAAATACGCTTTCTTGGATTACTCTCAACATTTTAAATGTAAAAGTGGTTTAAAAAGCGTCGCGTGAAAAATGTGTTCTAGTTATGAGGTTTTGTAATACTTCCCTTGGTATTATGATTATACTTATACAATAATATAAAATAATATAAAATGTTGAATATAAGTAAAATATAGGCGGTTTAGTAAAAAAAGTGGACGTTATAAAAACTTTTTTTATAGGCTACTTTTTATGAACAAAAAAATATCGTTCCGTCGGAAATTTTTTACAAAAATGATAATTTAAAAAAAAAAAACAATCAATTTATTCAACAACATTTAAAGATTGTCTAAATTTTTGATTACATAAACTGGATTCCACCCCCTTGGGAGTAATTAACATTAACATAAACATATAAAAACAAGATGAAAAACATTTTGTAAACGTTAATAAGTCATTTTCGGCATTTACAGGGATTATCAATTTTTTTTTTTTAAGTAATATTTTTATGGCTTCTGCTAGTTTTCTACCACCTAATTTAAACATATTGCTAGTAATTCTGTCTTCACCTGGGGCTTAACTATTTTTCATAAACTTCAGGGCATATTCAATTTTGTCGTGCTTGATCCTACATTCATTAAAAATACCTCTTCTTGTACGCTATGGTTTATATTTGATGTAAAAAGCTCCATGTAGAGAGTTTCTATCACTTTTGAGATTGATTCCTTATTTATTACTGATTTTCCATCTTTGTCTTTGATTTTTGTTACATTTGGTTTAAAAATAATACTTACTACCGAAAAATAATACCCAAAGATTGGCAAAATGCACGAATTAAATTATTATTTTAAAAAGGCAAGAGTGATAATCTTAGAATTATAGAACAACCAACTGTCACACTGATGTGTCACGAAAATGGGCTGTTATTGAAGCACTCCAAAATGTTCGAGTTGATTCTGGATACGTTAGATTAATATAAATCATTTATGATAACGCTTCGATGGATGTGAGGATTGATGAGGACACAAATATTGATAAAATCGAAATAGAGAAAGGTGTCAGACAAAAGGACACAATATCGTCAAAACACTTTACGCTAGCCTTAAATGATATATTTAAAACCCTAAATTGGAAAAATAAGGGTGTTAAGATCTGTGGCATGTACTTGCGTCACCTCAGATTTGCAGTTGACATAGCGGTTATGTGAAAAAAAAAATGAACTAGGTGAAATGATTATGGAACAACTAGAAGCTTCAAACAAGGTTGGTTTGGAAATGAAAATTCATAAAACAAAGATGATGAGTCCAGCAGGGAGAGAAATTTTCAGTAATAATAATAAAATTGAAGTGGTTGATGAATACATATATCTAGAACACAGAGTCAAACTTGGTTAAGATAACCAGACAGCGGAGTTACCAATAAGAACAAGGCTAAGTAAGGCTGCTTTCGGTAAAATATTTTTTTTTGAAATTAAGAAATTCAATTATCTGCTTAAAAAGACAAGTATATGAACCGTTCATATTGCTGGTGACAACATACGGACTAGAAACCATGTCTAAAACACAAAAAAATTGCCAGAAATAAAATGCAAACAACGTTCAATGGAAAGATAGATGCTCGGTGTTTGTCTAAGAGACTAATAAATGAAGAAATAAGGCGCCTAACCAGAGTCGTAGATATCATGGATCGTGAAGTGAAATCGAAATGGCAGTGGGCAGGACACTTGGCGAGGCAAAATAATGGTGAAAAGTGGAGACCATGAGCAAAAAAAAGAAACGTTGGAAGGTCACAGAAAATTGAAAAACTCTATTGCCGGTAAAACATGAATGATGAAAGCCGGTGATACGAAGAAATTGAGACGTTTGGAAAAGGCTTTTATCCAGGAGTGGAGAGAATAAGGCGGAAGAAGAAGAAGAAGACAGGGATTATGACCTCTTATTGTTGTGATATGTTAATAAATTAATTACCTTATTTCTCTCCAATATCCCGCGAGCGAAACCGCGGGTAAAAGCAAGTACAAGATAATTGTTTGTTTTTGCACCACAATAGGCCTTGAGGTCGAATTACAGTTGTACACTTACAGCACGGAATACCAAGGCATGAGAAAAATTATTCAACCACTTAGCCCATCCCCTTCATAACTCCCCCCTCCCCACACATTCTGCGACATATCGCTAAATTTTATTAACTTAATTTTAGTGCATGTTTAAACATGGTGGTGCTTGCGTTCCTTGTAATTCTGCATGTAATTTGTGTATTTTTTCATGAATACTAAATATAGTATGGCAAAGTTTAAGATGAACGTGTATTTTAGTATTTGCGTGTTGGTGTAGGGAGTGCTCTGACGAGGAGACGGGTACATCTTGAAACCGATAGATATAAAAAGTAGACAAATGGTTGAATATTTGAATAAACTAATATTCATTCATATATTTCAATTTATATTCTAGATATAAAAATTCCGAAAAAAATCAAATAAAAAAATAAATGTAACGAGTGCCGTTTCTCCAATTGGACGCGAAACATCTCGTTTTCAGGTTATTCAAAATATGTTTATTTTAAACCAATGAAGAAAGTTTTACAGCAGTCAGAAGGAAAAATAATGATACCTTAGGCATCGTTTTAATTTTTCTTTTTTAAAAACACCATAAAACTTAAAAACACGGAAAAAAGACCCCACAGTAGTACAAACTGTTCAAATTACAAAACATTTTCATAATACGTTCAAGATAAAAGGGCTTTAAAAATATTTGCCTCATCAAATTCCTAAGCAATTTATAATTTTTACAACCCTCAATTTTTTTTTCAATGTCGGCGGATTAATAAAACTCCATGACCTTTTTCTCAATACAACTGAAAAGTAATTTATGGCGGACTTTTAAAGAGTGGTATTTGAAACGTTCACCAAATAATCCCAAGGCTCTCCAAGATATAAAGAAGTACGAAATGTCTGCGTCAGTTTTAGTAATATCGGCATATAAATACGAAATGTTCAGTCTATGTAATTCACATTGGCAGCAAATGGGGGCCGTAAGTCAAGACACATCGTCCTTAGTCAAAAGGACAAAATATTGAGAGTATACGATATCACATAACTAAGGGTATCCTACACATTGTTTTGACCATAAAGTTTACAATATTGTTCGTGACATTTAGGTGGTCCATTCAAAAAGCAGATAAAAAACAAACAATTATATTAAATAAACAAATTACAACAGAGATAGAGAACAGTTGAGAGAAGGGAATATGAAAGTCTAGGCATTTACAGGGCTTATGACCTGTCGTTGGCTGGTTTAAGTGGCCATTTACACGTTGTGTAACATTCACCATTTTGCCTAAGTTTGAACATCCATATTTCTTCAATTCTTCCATCTTTTAATTGATTTAAGTGAAATTAAAGAGCTGAAACCTTTATTGTTGCGAAGAGATTCATTTGATCGAATTATTTCACATACAAGGCAACGCCTGAAATCAATTTTCAAATGTTTGAACTTCTTTTGGGACCAGTTTTATTACAATATTTTTAGTTTATCCAAATATTTGTAGACAAAAGACTTGCTGAGTTGTTTTTGGGCATTGCCTAGTATGTGATATATTTTTGCGGGATAAAAAGTACCCTGTATTGATTGCCGTTACTCCAGTTATCACTAAATATTTTTAAAAAGACTTTCTGTTATTTTTTGATGACTTAGCATCGTTTTATTTTAAAATAAATTATTTTTTCAACTATGAACTTTTTCGAGCAAGTGATATTTAAAAAAAAAAATGAAATCGCGTCCTTGGGTTGCTCCATTGCGACGCGAAAAAAATACAAACAGACAAATACACATTAAAAAAAATATATTATTATACTACAATATTTTTACAACAAAGTTCATTTAAGATTCCTCCTCATACAGGAAACCCGTTCTAAGGAGGATTCATGACAACATAAATAATTTAAAAAATAATTTTTTTTTACGCCTAAAAATGGGCTGAAATAGATTTTTTTGGTCCACGATTTTGCATTCAAAGGGCCGGCCACACTAAAGTAGCGTTCACGCAAAAAAAAAACAATACTGTCCTGTTCCAGCATCTAACTCCTTATCCTCGTGTTAACAGAAATGCCAAAAACAGGACAATGGACAAAGACATTGTCTTAGAAAAAGACGGGCAAGCTATCTACGCAGGACAATGGATTACCTCCTCCGCCGCCGCCGGGCGTATCCGCTATGCCTCTGTGAAGACGCGTATGGAAAAGACAGTCAGACAATTGCTACTCGTTCACGCATGCGTATCTTTCAAAAATGCCTTTTCAATACTTAGTCCATCCTCCGACAATACGGAAATATTACATACTACGATTACCGATAAAAATATATAAAATAGATTAAGAATAATCGATTGTATTTTCAAAATCAACATGGATATTGTGGAGAAATGTTTTGATACATAAATTATAAAAGAACTTCAAAATGATACGTCACTAGAAAAACGCAACATGTTTGGTCTTGACATTTGTGACGTCAAGACCAGTGAAAATATTCTTAACAAATTTAAATGTCAGAAACAAATAAACATGAATCGTGACGTTTGAGGGGCATGGCTAATGGAATGACCGTTTTTGCGGGAATTTAAAATTACGAATTTAAATGCTAATAAAAATTTGGAAAAAAATATTTCTTGCACTGGACAGTATTTCAAAGATATATATTACTTTGAAAAAAAAACGGATATTTCCCTATTACAATAGATCTAGGCATAAAAGAATAATATTTTCAGTTGACTCGCTAGCAACGCGCGTCGTCGTTCCGCATGTTAACTACGGTAGAATTGTTGTTTTGTCCTGTCACGCGGTCGAGGCTGTTCACGGAGCTGGGGAGGACAATACTATCCTGTCTTTTGTAGTTTTGAAAATTACTTTAATGGACATAGGCTATTGTGATACAATTAAAAACCGTTTTTGCTACCATTCGTGTGTGCAATATGGTCATAAGGACAAATGACAATATTCTACAAAGGCCCTTCTTATAACTTATCAAACTCACAGTGAAATAAAAGGAAGGAGAGCCTAATTCAATTGGAATTGCAATTGATGAAGTTTAAAATTTATAAGTGTAACTCGACAAAAAACATTGCTTTATTGTATAAATGAAGCCGAAAGGAAGACCCACGGTCTATAAAGCGGTTTCAGGTATGTAGAGGAATGTACTTTTACTGTCCATTGTAATATTCTCGCGTAAATTCTGCTTAAAAACCATGCATACTAAATGTGCCATGGTTAACTGTACCGAAATGTTAAAGTTTTGATCACTTAGACATCGCGAATTTATTTGGTCATAATTTATGATATTATTTTTCCATATGTACTAATATGGTTTTTCTTCTTATGATGATATTTAAAAAATTGACTTTGTGGCTTTGTGGGAACTCCTATAATAATGTTTAACGACAGAAAGGTGTCATCATTTGTTTAAAAAAGAAAAAGAAAAATGAATTCGATTTGCATATTATCCATTGATTTTGGGACACGGCGTACACCTTCGTCCAATAGAATATTAAAACGAAAAAGTCACATAAAATGCTAAGAAACATTGCGAGTAGAATTCTCAAGTAACATCAATCAGGTAACTGAAGTTTGGCAGTAAATATACAAAAATAGAGAGCAAAATATGGAGCAATAAATTTCTATCTATCTCTGTTTTAGAGAATGATTTATGTTAAAACCGCAAGATTTTCAAAGTACGAAGACCTCATGGTACAAATGGACTATGTCCACAAAAAAAGAATAAATATTTAAAGAAAGTGCGTTCTCATTATTTACAAAAAGAATATCTCATTTTGGAGACATTTTCAATGAGTTAAAAAAAAAAACAGTTTTGTGGGTGAAATAATATTAGATAGTAAAACATATTTTTTAAAATATTATTGATTCGAAATTAAATGGGGCTTTAGATTTAAGAAAAATTAAAACCACCTTTGTGCTAATTCAAAAAAAAAAGGAGTATGGGTAAAGCACTCAATTATTAGCACTTTAAGATACCGCCTGACACCAGAACAGATGATTGTAAAACATAAAATTTATTGTATTTTCCTTTAATGTTGGTTCAAATGGTAAATTTCACTGTTCTTCATTAAGAATTAACTGTTCAATCGAATTGACCCAAAAGCCAACTATTAGTCATCTTTTCTTAAAGTATTGACACCCAACTATCTAATTATTGACACAGTAAAACGCTGCTGGTAAAATTTGATTATGAATTAGATTTTTAATCAAGTGAGATTTATTGTTAATGCGATAAGTGATTTTATAATGAAGAATCTTTGTTGTTGCTCATATATTGTGTTTTTACTTATTGTAATATTTGCCAAATAATTTCTCAATAATAAAACATATGGCCCAGAAGAATAAAAAAAATATGCATTAAAAAAAACTTGTTACTTCGTGCAGATTTTTCTCGCTCAGCAATAATTGCGTTTTGTTATTTTGAAAATTACAATCAACCATTGTCTTTAAACATAATTTTCAGAAATTCATCTCAACTTTTTTATATATACTCCTGCTTTATGGTATAAGTTTAATAATTGCATTTTGAAATGTATCCTTAAATATTGTCTGTTTTTTCATCATTGCATTCACAAGGATACTTACCAATCGAAAAAGAATCAGATATTTTTTATTTACATCTTAATTAGGTTCCCTTGAAATATCTTCAAAATTATGTCTTCCATCAGCGCGTTTACTCTGTTCTATTTCGCGATTCTTCAAAACCTATTTTTTGTTCAATTCATATGCATTGTCGTTTTGAGCATCGCTTTAAAATGAAATTGTAGTGCATGTCGACTTCATAAAATAAATCTTTCTAAGGATTTTGTAATTTTTGTAACTGCTTGCTTCCTACTTGTGCATAAAATACATTTAGTCGTAATGAGAATCATTTCTTGGTTTTATATATCAGCATTTATATCTGCACTAATTTTTCACGATTCATTGAATTGAATTGTTTTTTATGGCAAATGAAAAGTTTTTGCAGCTAGTTTTTTACGATTCAATTATTGATTGCTTTTAACTCTGTCAACTCGTGGATATCATAATCAATCTTAGGAAAAGATTTTTTTGTCTTGTCACTTTTCTTTTCTATGTGAATATCAAACGCACATCTTGCTTCTATCCATGGTTCTTTTGCAAATCCTGTCAGGTAGACAGATTAAGCGACTTCCAAAAAAAATAAATTATAAGCGTTCTTATAATTTACCGAAATATATCAATTTTTGGTGGCCATTTTCAACGAGTAATAAATAACTCACAGTTAAAAAGTGTAAATAAAGTTTTGGTAGAGTGGGGTGCAAACCTCAGACCTTTGATCCATGAGTCCATGACACTAGCTACGGGACCATAACTCGATTCAATTAGTTTGAAAAAGATTTTTGTTTTTCTCCACAAAGATGCCGAGGCTACCAGATTACAGATAACTCCCCAGGGTAGTTTTTCTCACTCAGCCAAAAAAAGAATTATTTGCATGTAAGAACTGCCTAGGAAGCTTAAGTCTTCAGTTGTGGTGTGCAGTATGTGATGAAAAAGCTGCTCCAAGAGCTTTGTCTAAGTTTTCAGGATGATTGTCTTTTTATTTTACATATAACAATTCTTGGCGCTTCCGCACATCCTTCATTGGTCAAACTGATATTTTTAAAACAATAATAAAATGAAAGAATGCCAATTATTAGCACTAGTTTACATTAATTATAAGCACTGCTAAAAACATGCATTAGGAATATGGCCACTGGTTAACATTTAGATAATTATTTAAAAACAAATATAAATATGATACGATAAACGCATGATTAAAAATAGTTCATGAAAATAGTTCAAATGCATTATTTCAAAATACCCTAATTGCTGGCACACATGCTAATAGTGTAAAATGAGTAATATTATCAATCCAACTATTGGCCCCCACATAAAAACAAAAAAAAAATACCTGAAATAAGAAATAAAGCAATTTTATACAAACTTGCATTCATTATATTGCTATTGATAATCAAACAATTTTATTAAAAGGCATATAAATAATTAAAATATGGGGCACTTATCTTTAACATTTTTTTTTGCACCACAACAGGCCAGGAGGCCTAATAACAGTGGTGAATTACATCACAGAGCACCCAGGCTTGAGAAAAATCACAGTTTTAATTTTTTGTGTTCTCACCGGGAATCGAACCCGGAACCTTCCGTGCGTGAGTCAAGCGTCTTGACCACTACACCACGGAGGCCGCCATCTTACGCTCTATCTTACGCGCATCTTACGCTGCTGTGAATCAAAACAGCCTCACTTCTAACTAAAATGTTTACGCTACTATAGTTTTTTTCTGATTAAATGTTGCCAATAGTAAAATAAACAAATAAGCTTCCACGTTTTTTGTATCAGGCGATGGATGAAAAGTTTTTAACCTCTTTTATATTTATTCAAATTTAGCAGTGCTGTTAATTGGCGCGGTGCTAACGAATGGGTGCTTCGCCCTAATTACAAAATGATTTATTTCAGAGATGTAGTAATACATTAACACTGCTCATAATCAATCTCTGACGGGGCGCTGGACGCATACATTTTTTCCAGACATACGAAAAAGACTAAGCCTTAAAAAAATTAACTTGGATCACTGTGTTGTCCAGATGTTGTCTGGACATGGTGAGTTTAGGTCAAAACTATATGACCTCGCACTAGTAAGAGATCCTGAATGTACTTGCGGGGAGCCCCGTCAGACGGCTGAACATATCCTATGGCATTGCCCGATTTTAGATACTGAAAGGGAAAACATGCTAAACGGCTTGACAGAGGTGACGAGGCCGATGTGGAATCCAAGCTTATTGGCTAATCCAACTAACGTCAAAGCATTTTTTCATTTTGTCAGCGAATGGGTAGAAAAATGGGAGGAACTGGGTAAAGGCCTACCATGAGTACTAAATCAGTTTAAGATAAAAGGATGCATACTTGGGTACTAGCATTGGTTGTCTGAACTGAACTCTTGTCCGTCTGTGTTGTTTTTGTCCCATAGAAGGGAAATGGTAAATTACAAATCTAAATAGTAGACTAACTCAAGAGAACCACGCGCCGACCATGCTCTAGGACCCGTTTCGTCTGCTTTAAGGTCTGTGAGATTGTTAGGACGATTAAGGTCTTTGCTTAGGATTGTTTCTACTGTTGGTATTAGGAAAATGGTTTTTGCGAGGAATTCAGTACTATGAAGAAAAGTAATTTCGCCTGAGTTCGATAGGGATCGTGTTAGGATCTTTAGGATTTTGCCGGTAGTGTCTTGATGATTTGATTTTCCACTGTGATTTGTTATAGATCTGTTGATTGAGTGCATGTTGTATAGGGCAAATTATTCTAATGTTTCCTATATGTATTTGGGTTTCGTGTCGTTTGATTGATTTGTTTGTATTACTACGTTCTTCTTCCTTTCCGATGCGGGATCTGGAGCGTACGGCCGCGGTCTCAATTTAGAACTAACACTGTATTCCTCCACTGTAATACTGGGAAATTAGAAAAGGGTGATTGTGCTGACCATGTGTATTTGATTGATCACAAACTGACAAAACTGCAGTGAGGGGTACAATGAAAGTTTTTAAAGTTTATTTGTTTTGTTATTTTCGCGGTTTGATTGTAAAGAAATATTAAATTTTCGCTTAATTAGTTTAAAAAAAAAAAAAATTGATATTGATATGCGAAACTGAAGAAAGACTCAAGTCTTTATGAACAGTTTCGGGAAAGGGGTGGATGCTTTCATTGCTCATAATCACAGTCAACCAAACGGAATACAAATATTTAATAAGTAAATTTTTAAAGCGGTCCATA